>NW_026775104.1:32500-50000 GCF_963082965.1 Carassius carassius | reverse complement strand
TGGCTGCAAACGGCAGGAAGAGGAAGTCTCAGACGCCTCAGCAGTGTCCCGTCTGTCAGAAGATCATCCACGGAGCGGGAAAGCTGCCTCGGCACATGAGAACACACACCGGAGAGAAACCGTTCCAGTGCTCGGCCTGCGGCGTCCGCTTCACACGGTACGCTCCCGTCTACACGAGTCTATTCCATCTGTGACCTGTGCTGGCAACACCAGTCTCTGTTTAAACACCTTCAGATGTATGATTTGTTGGAATCGGAGGAAGAATGACTGAGCTACACTCGAGAGAGAGTCAGTAAAATCAGCTTGAGAAGAAAATCAAGTTTTCTGAAGGTTCTGAAACAAAATCACAGAGCAGCGCTGCATCATTTCCTCCAGTTCTTTTCTGAATTATAATTACTGTATTGATAATCACAATATAGCTATTTTTTTGTATTTATACATCATCTTAAAGCTGAATAAATCATCTCTCCATTGATGTGTGGTTTGTTCGGAGGACAATGTTTGTCTGAGATACAACTATTTGAAAATCTGGAATCTGAGGGAGCAAAAACATCTAAATATTGAGAAAATCATCTTTAAAGTTGTTCAGATGAAGTTCTTAGCAATGCATATTACTAAACAAAAATTTTATTTTGATATACAGTATTTACGGTAGGACGTTTACTAAATAACTTCATGGAACATGATCTTTACTTAATATTCGAATTTTTTTTTGTCATAAAAGAGAAATGTATAATTGTGACTCATACAATGTATTGTTGTACACCTGTGGTAATAGTCCTCATGCGATAAAAGCTTATCTTGTCCATGTTAAAAGGAGTTCGTAATTTCTCGTTTCAGGAACGACAAGCTGAAGATCCACATGCGGAAGCACACGGGCGAGCGTCCGTACCCGTGTCCCAGCTGCCCCGCACGCTTCCTGCACTCCTACGACCTGAAGAACCATCTCTCGCTGCACAGCGGGGACCGGCCCTTCGAGTGTCCGCTCTGTCACAAGGCCTTCGCCCGCGAGGACCATCTGCAGCGCCACAGGAAGGGCCACAGCTGCCTGGAGCTCCGCCCACGCCGCCCCCCGGGCCCCCACCCCCCCGGGGCCTTCATCCAGATCCTGGAGGGCCACGGCGTCCCCGTCCCTCTGCTGCCAGGGGCCCGCCTGCCCTTCCCAGAGCTGCTGTGGCCGACGGGGAAAGCCCCGGAGGAACCGGAAGGAGGGAGTGCATCGGTCACACACCGAGTCTGGGAGGAGGACGAGGAGGAGCCGGACGCTGCAGGGGAGGAGGACGAGTGACCACTGTGTGTGTGTGTGTGTGTGTGTGTGTGTGTGTGTGTCCAGGTGAAAAACAGAGCACTTCCCTAATGAGCTCAAAGTGCTCTATTTTTCTACTTAACACAGTAAAAGTGATTATTTAGTACTTCTTAAAGAGAGAGTTCACCCTTAAACTAAATTCTGTCATTAATCACTCGTCCTCATGTCGTTCAGAACCCACAAGAGCTTCGTTCATCTTCAGAACACAAATGAAGTTTTCTGATGAACCCCAAGAGCTCTCTGACCCTTCATAGACAGCTGAGATCCTAACAGGGTGACTAATTAATGAATAAGTTTCATTTAAATTTTTGGGTGGACTGACTCTTTAAGAATAATTTTTAGTGTATTAAGTACAGAATCAGTGTGCAGAAACAGAGCTCATAATGGAAGTGCTCAGTCGTGTGGTCACATGGTGTTGTGGTTCTGGTGCTGGCGGAGCTCCTGGAGAACCATGCAGGGTTCTGTTCGTCGATCGGATTTGTTTATTGTTAATTATTGGCGGTTCACGCTCTGCAGCATTTGAACATGAACGAGTGCTTGAACAAACCTGATTTAAAACACACAACTGAATGAGAACGCAAACGAGAGATTGTCTGTCACCTACAGGCGAGTATCATGAAGGGGATTCTTTACTGTAGCTGCTCTGGAATTAGAGATTTTGAATTATTTTCAAATGAAAGAATTTACTTTCATACCAAAGATGATTGTTCAGTTTGGACTTGAGATATATTTTTCCAGCCTTTAAATGTTGTATTTCCTCTGTCGTCTGACCAGGTCTCAGTCCTCGTTCTGTGTGTAGGATGAGAAACAGATCAGGCAGATGTTTGGTCTTCCTTTACGTTTGGGAGGATGCACTCGAGAATTTTTTGAGAAGGGATCTAGTTTTCTTTAAGAAAGAAAAAGAAACGGCAGGATGGAGAGTTCTTTTGTATACTATTCTATTTATTTATTAATGGGTTTGATATTTATTGTGAGTTGAGGCGCTTGGGTTATATCATCTTCTCTTTGAGAAGAGTGAGAGGCAGATGACCGCCGGTCAGTGTGTCTCAGGTAGATGACCGCCGGTCAGTGTGTCTCAGGTAGTTGACCGCCGGTCAGTGTGTCTCAGGTAGATGACCGCCGGTCAGTGTGTCTCAGGTAGATGACCGCCGGTCAGTGTGTCTCAGGTAGTTGACCGCCGGTCAGTGTGTCTCAGGTAGTTGACCGCCGGTCAGTGTGTCTCAGGTAGATGACCGCCGGTCAGTGTGTCTCAGGTAGATGACCGCCGGTCAGTGTGTCTCAGGTAGTTGACCGCCGGTCAGTGTGTCTCAGGTAGATGACCGCCGGTCAGTGTGTCTCAGGTAGATGACCGCCGGTCAGTGTGTCTCAGGTAGTTGACCGCCGGTCAGTGTGTCTCAGGTAGATGACCGCCGGTCAGTGTGTCTCAGGTAGTTGACCGCCGGTCAGTGTGTTTCTGGTAGAGGTCAGTGTGTCTCAGGTAGTTGACCGCCGGTCAGTGTGTCTCAGGTAGAGGTCAGTGTGTCTCAGGTAGATGACCGCCGGTCAGTGTGTTTCTGGTAACATCACACTCAGGTGCTTTAAACACAAGCTTTGCACATGAGCTTCTGATGACCAGCACAGAAGAAGGACTCTTGCCTTCTTAGAACCAAATACATATCTCAGATATTTTTTAAAAGAAAAAATATATACTTGCATTATATGAAATATGAATCATTAATGATATTTGTAGCTTCCGCTTTAGCTGCCTTCATTCGCTGCAGGAGCTTTGTTCGATCTATAATCTCCAGGATCGATGGATTATGGGATGCACGCTGGGGTTTGGGTCTGGTGTATGTCACTGAACTTCTGACAGTAGGGAAACTACTCAAAGAGGGTTATTTGCACTAAAACGGATCTTTGTGTTGTGAAATGACTTGTTCATTATGAATGTAAATCCTCACTATTTTCTTTACATTTTAAATATTAAATACTTTACAAAAGTTATATATTTTGTTTGTTTTATGTAAAAGGTCAAGCTGCCTTAGTTTGTTTTATTTTTTTGTAACTATTCTCAGGAAATCTTGAGCCATGCACTAAGTGCATATGCAAATATTAATTTATTGTAAATATTTGTGCTTGGAAATATGAACGTCCTGTTGTTAAGTTTCTTTACATTTGTAGTGTTTATTGATTGCTGTTATTGAATCTGAGTTGTTTTATATCAAAAGCACAGTTTTGATTCTGTTTGGGGTGAAGGGACGAGGTTTAATCAGGGTTTATTTGTGTTCTTTCTCAGCAATGGCAAATACTTTTGCATATTGTACAAATAAAGAGCAAAATAAACAAAGATTTATGTATTAATAGACTGCTGGTCGTTTCATTTCATTCACGGTGCACGCGATTAATATTCACGACTGACGTCATGGTGCGCGCAATTAATATTCACGACTGACGTCACTGTGTGCGCGATTAATATTCACGACTGACGCCACTGTGTGCGCGATTAATATTCACGACTGACGTCACAGTGGGCGCGATAAATATTCACGACTGACGTTCATGACTGACATCATGGTGCGCGCGATTAATATTTACGACTGACGTCACTGTGTGCACAATTAATATTCACGACTGACGTTCACGACTGATGTCACTGTGCGCGTAATTTAATATTTATGACTGACGTCACTGTGCGTGCAATTAATATTTACGACTGACGCCATTGTGTGTGCAATTAATATTTACGACTGACGTCACTGTGCGCGCAATTAATATTTACGACTAACGTCACTGTGTGTGCAATATGTACGACTGACGTCACTGTGTGTGCAATTAATATTTACGACTAACGTCATTGTGTGTGCAATTAATATTTACGACTGACGTCACTGTGCGCGCAATTAATATTTACGACTAACGTCATTGTGTGTGCAATATGTACGACTGACGTCACTGTGTGTGCAATTAATATTTACGACTGACGTCACTGTGCGCGCAATTTAATATTTACGACTAACGTCACTGTGTGCAATATGTACGACTGACGTCACTGTGTGTGCAATATGTACGACTGACGTCACTGTGCGCGCAATTAATATTTATGACTGACGTCACTGTGCGCGCAATTAATATTTACGACTGACGTCACTGTGTGTGCAATTAATATGTACGACTGACGTCACTGTGCGCGCAATTAATATTTATGACTGACGTCACTGTGCGCGCAATTAATATTTACGACTGACGTCACTGTGCGCGCAATTAATATTTACGACTAACGTCATTGTGTGTGCAATATGTACGACTGACGTCACTGTGTGTGCAATTAATATTTACGACTGACGTCACTGTGCGCGCAATTTAATATTTACGACTAACGTCACTGTGTGCAATATGTACGACTGACGTCACTGTGTGTGCAAGATGTACGACTGACGTCACTGTGCGCGCAATTAATATTTATGACTGACGTCACTGTGCGCGCAATTAATATTTACGACTAACGTCACTGTGTGTGCAATATGTACGACTGACGTCACTGTGTGTGCAATTAATATTTACGACTAACGTCATTGTGTGTGCAATTAATATTTACGACTGACGTCACTGTGCGCGCAATTAATATTTACGACTAACGTCATTGTGTGTGCAATATGTACGACTGACGTCACTGTGTGTGCAATTAATATTTACGACTGACGTCACTGTGCGCGCAATTTAATATTTACGACTAACGTCACTGTGTGCAATATGTACGACTGACGTCACTGTGTGTGCAATATGTACGACTGACGTCACTGTGCGCACAATTAATATTTATGACTGACGTCACTGTGCGCGCAATTAATATTTACGACTGACGTCACTGTGTGTGCAATTAATATGTACGACTGACGTCACTGTGCGCGCAATTAATATTTATGACTGACGTCACTGTGCGCGCAATTAATATTTACGACTGACGTCACTGTGCGCGCAATTAATATTTACGACTAACGTCATTGTGTGTGCAATATGTACGACTGACGTCACTGTGTGTGCAATTAATATTTACGACTGACGTCACTGTGCGCGCAATTTAATATTTACGACTAACGTCACTGTGTGCAATATGTACGACTGACGTCACTGTGTGTGCAAGATGTACGACTGACGTCACTGTGCGCGCAATTAATATTTATGACTGACGTCACTGTGCGCGCAATTAATATTTATGACTGACGTCACTGTGCGCGCAATTTATATTTACGACTGACGTCACTGTGTGTGCAATTAATATTTACGACTGACGTCACTGTGCGCGCAATTAATATTTACGACTAACGTCACTGTGTGTGCAATTAATATTTACGACTAACCTCACTGTGCGCGCAATTAATATTTATGACTAACGTCACTGTGTGTGCAATTAATATTTACAACTGACGTCACTGTGCGCGCAATTAATATTTACGACTAACGTCACTGTGTGTGCAATTAATATGTACGACTGACGTCACTGTGTGTGCAATTAATATGTACGACTGCCGTCACTGTGCGCGCAATTAATATTTATGACTAACGTCACTGTGTGTGCAATTAATATGTACGACTGACGTCACTGTGTGCGCAATTAATATTTACGACTAACGTCACGGTGCGCGCAATTAATATTTATCACTAACGTCACTGTGTGTGCAATTAATATGTACGACTGACGTCACTGTGTGTGCAATTAATATGTACGACTGCCGACACTGTGCGCGCAATTAATATTTATGACTAACGTCACTGTGTGTGCAATTAATATGTACGACTGACGTCACTGTGCGCACAATTAATATTTACGACTAACGTCACTGTGTGTGCAATTAATATCTATGACTAACGTCACTCTGTGTGCAATATGTACGACTGACGTCACTGTGTGTGCAATTAATATGTACGACTGATGTCACTGTGCGCGCAATTAATATTTACGACTGACGTCACTGTGCGCGCAATTAATATTTATGACTAACGTCACTGTGTGTGCAATATGTACGACTGACATCACTGTGCGCGCAATTAAAATTTACGACTAACCTCACTGTGCGCGCAATTAATATTTATGACTAACGTCACTGTGTGTGCAATTAATATTTACAACTGACGTCACTGTGCGCGCAATTAATATTTACGACTAACGTCACTGTGTGTGCAATTAATATGTACGACTGACGTCACTGTGTGTGCAATTAATATGTACGACTGCCGTCACTGTGCGCGCAATTAATATTTATGACTAACGTCACTGTGTGTGCAATTAATATGTACGACTGCCGTCACTGTGCGCGCAATTAATATTTATGACTAACGTCACTGTGTGTGCAATTAATATTTACGACTGACGTCACTGTGCGCGCAATTAATATTTACGACTAACATCACTGTGTTCAATATGAACGACTGACGTCATTGTGTGTGCAATTAATATTTACGACTGACGTCACTGTGCGCGCAATTAAATATTTACGACTAACGTCACTGTGTGTGCAATATGTACGACTGACGTCACTGTGTGTGCAATATGTACGACTGACGTCACTGTGCGCGCAATTAATATTTATGACTGACGTCACTGTGCGCGCAATTAATATTTACGACTGACGTCACTGTGTGTGCAATTAATATGTACGACTGACATCACTGTGTGTGCAATTAATATTTACGACTGACGTCACTGTGCGCGCAATTAATATTTACGACTAACGTCACTGTGTGTGCAATATGTACGACTGACGTCACTGTGTGTGCAATTAATATTTACGACTAACCTCACTGTGCGCGCAATTAATATTTATGACTAACGTCACTGTGTGTGCAATTAATATTTACAACTGACGTCACTGTGCGCGCAATTAATATTTACGACTAACGTCACTGTGTGTGCAATTAATATGTACGACTGACGTCACTGTGTGTGCAATTAATATGTACGACTGCCGTCACTGTGCGCGCAATTAATATTTATGACTAATGTCACTGTGTGTGCAATTAATATGTACGACTGACGTCACGGTGCGCGCAATTAATATTTAGGACTAACGTCACGGTGCGCGCAATTAATATTTATCACTAACGTCACTGTGTGTGCAATTAATATGTACGACTGACGTCACTGTGTGTGCAATTAATATGTACGACTGCCGACACTGTGCGCGCAATTAATATTTATGACTAACGTCACTGTGTGTGCAATTAATATGTACGACTGACGTCACTGTGCGCACAATTAATATTTACGACTAACGTCACTGTGTGTGCAATTAATATCTATGACTAACGTCACTCTGTGTGCAATATGTATGACTGACGTCACTGTGTGTGCAATTAATATGTATGACTGATGTCACTGTGCGCGCAATTAATATTTACGACTGACGTCACTGTGCGCGCAATTAATATTTATTACTAACGTCACTGTGTGTGCAAAATGTACGACTGACATCACTGTGCGCGCAATTAATATTTACGACTAACCTCACTGTGCGCGCAATTAATATTTATGACTAACGTCACTGTGTGTGCAATTAATATTTACAACTGGCGTCACTGTGCGCGCAATTAATATTTACGACTAACGTCACTGTGTGTGCAATTAATATGTACGACTGACGTCACTGTGTGTGCAATTAATATGTACGACTGCCGTCACTGTGCGCGCAATTAATATTTATGACTAACGTCACTGTGTGTGCAATTAATATGTACGACTGACGTCACTGTGCGCGCAATTAATATTTACGACTAACGTCACGGTGCGCGCAATTAATATTTATCACTAACGTCACTGTGTGTGCAATTAATATGTACGACTGACGTCACTGTGTGTGCAATTAATTTGTACGACTGCCGACACTGTGCGCGCAATTAATATTTATGACTAACGTCACTGTGTGTGCAATTAATATGTACGACTGACGTCACTGTGCGCGCAATTAATATTTACGACTAACGTCACGGTGCGCGCAATTAATATTTATCACTAACGTCACTGTGTGTGCAATTAATATGTACGACTGACGTCACTGTGTGTGCAATTAATATGTACGACTGCCGACACTGTGCGCGCAATTAATATTTATGACTAACGTCACTGTGTGTGCAATTAATATGTACGACTGACGTCACTGTGCGCGCAATTAATATTTACGACTAACGTCACGGTGCGCGCAATTAATATTTATCACTAACGTCACTGTGTGTGCAATTAATATGTACGACTGACGTCACTGTGTGTGCAATTAATATGTACGACTGCCGACACTGTGCGCGCAATTAATATTTATGACTAACGTCACTGTGTGTGCAATTAATATTTACAACTGACGTCACTGTGCGCGCAATTAATATTTACGACTAACGTCACTGTGTGTGCAATTAATATGTACGACTGACGTCACTGTGTGTGCAATTAATATGTACGACTGCCGTCACTGTGCGCGCAATTAATATTTATGACTAACGTCACTGTGTGTGCAATTAATATGTACGACTGACGTCACTGTGCGCGCAATTAATATTTACGACTAACGTCACGGTGCGCGCAATTAACATTTATCACTAACGTCACTGTGTGTGCAATTAATATGTACGACTGACGTCACTGTGTGTGCAATTAATATGTACGACTGCCGACACTATGCGCGCAATTAATATTTATGACTAACGTCACTGTGTGTGCAATTAATATGTACGACTGACGTCACTGTGCGCACAATTAATATTTACGACTAACGTCACTGTGTGTGCAATTAATATGTACGACCGACGTCACTGTGTGTGCAATTAATATGTACGACTGACGTCACTGTGCGCGCAATTAATATTTACGACTAACGTCACGGTGCGCGCAATTAATATTTATCACTAACGTCACTGTGTGTGCAATTAATATGTACGACTGACGTCACTGTGTGTGCAATTAATATGTACGACTGCCGACACTGTGCGCGCAATTAATATTTATGACTAACGTCACTGTGTGTGCAATTAATATTTACAACTGACGTCACTGTGCGCGCAATTAATATTTACGACTAACGTCACTGTGTGTGCAATTAATATGTACGACTGACGTCACTGTGTGTGCAATTAATATGTACGACTGCCGTCACTGTGCGCGCAATTAATATTTATGACTAACGTCACTGTGTGTGCAATTAATATGTACGACTGACGTCACTGTGCGCGCAATTAATATTTACGACTAACGTCACGGTGCGCGCAATTAATATTTATCACTAACGTCACTGTGTGTGCAATTAATATGTACGACTGACATCACTGTGCGCGCAATTAATATTTACGACTAACCTCACTGTGCGCGCAATTAATATTTATGACTAACGTCACTGTGTGTGCAATTAATATTTACAACTGGCGTCACTGTGCGCGCAATTAATATTTACGACTAACGTCACTGTGTGTGCAATTAATATGTACGACTGACGTCACTGTGTGTGCAATTAATATGTACGACTGCCGTCACTGTGCGCGCAATTAATATTTATGACTAACGTCACTGTGTGTGCAATTAATATGTACGACTGACGTCACTGTGCGCGCAATTAATATTTACGACTAACGTCACGGTGCGCGCAATTAATATTTATCACTAACGTCACTGTGTGTGCAATTAATATGTACGACTGACGTCACTGTGTGTGCAATTAATTTGTACGACTGCCGACACTGTGCGCGCAATTAATATTTATGACTAACGTCACTGTGTGTGCAATTAATATGTACGACTGACGTCACTGTGCGCGCAATTAATATTTACGACTAACGTCACGGTGCGCGCAATTAATATTTATCACTAACGTCACTGTGTGTGCAATTAATATGTACGACTGACGTCACTGTGTGTGCAATTAATATGTACGACTGCCGACACTGTGCGCGCAATTAATATTTATGACTAACGTCACTGTGTGTGCAATTAATATGTACGACTGACGTCACTGTGCGCGCAATTAATATTTACGACTAACGTCACGGTGCGCGCAATTAATATTTATCACTAACGTCACTGTGTGTGCAATTAATATGTACGACTGACGTCACTGTGTGTGCAATTAATATGTACGACTGCCGACACTGTGCGCGCAATTAATATTTATGACTAACGTCACTGTGTGTGCAATTAATATTTACAACTGACGTCACTGTGCGCGCAATTAATATTTACGACTAACGTCACTGTGTGTGCAATTAATATGTACGACTGACGTCACTGTGTGTGCAATTAATATGTACGACTGCCGTCACTGTGCGCGCAATTAATATTTATGACTAACGTCACTGTGTGTGCAATTAATATGTACGACTGACGTCACTGTGCGCGCAATTAATATTTACGACTAACGTCACGGTGCGCGCAATTAATATTTATCACTAACGTCACTGTGTGTGCAATTAATATGTACGACTGACGTCACTGTGTGTGCAATTAATATGTACGACTGCCGACACTATGCGCGCAATTAATATTTATGACTAACGTCACTGTGTGTGCAATTAATATGTACGACTGACGTCACTGTGCGCACAATTAATATTTACGACTAACGTCACTGTGTGTGCAATTAATATGTACGACTGACGTCACTGTGTGTGCAATTAATATGTACGACTGACGTCACTGTGCGCGCAATTAATATTTACGACTAACGTCACGGTGCGCGCAATTAATATTTATCACTAACGTCACTGTGTGTGCAATTAATATGTACGACTGACGTCACTGTGTGTGCAATTAATATGTACGACTGCCGACACTGTGCGCGCAATTAATATTTATGACTAACGTCACTGTGTGTGCAATTAATATTTACAACTGACGTCACTGTGCGCGCAATTAATATTTACGACTAACGTCACTGTGTGTGCAATTAATATGTACGACTGACGTCACTGTGTGTGCAATTAATATGTACGACTGCCGTCACTGTGCGCGCAATTAATATTTATGACTAACGTCACTGTGTGTGCAATTAATATGTACGACTGACGTCACTGTGCGCGCAATTAATATTTACGACTAACGTCACGGTGCGCGCAATTAATATTTATCACTAACGTCACTGTGTGTGCAATTAATATGTACGACTGACGTCACTGTGTGTGCAATTAATATGTACGACTGCCGACACTGTGCGCGCAATTAATATTTATGACTAACGTCACTGTGTGTGCAATTAATATGTACGACTGACGTCACTGTGCGCACAATTAATATTTACGACTAACGTCACTGTGTGTGCAATTAATATCTATTACTAACGTCACTCTGTGTGCAATATGTACGACTAACGTCACTGTGTGTGCAATTAATATGTACGACTGATGTCACTGTGCGCGCAATTAATATTTACGACTGACGTCACTGTGCGCGCAATTAATATTTATGACTAACGTCACTGTGTGTGCAATATGTACGACGGACATCACTGTGCGCGCAATTAATATTTACGACTAACCTCACTGTGCGCGCAATTAATATTTATGACTAACGTCACTGTGTGTGCAATTAATATTTACAACTGACGTCACTGTGCGCGCAATTAATATTTACGACTAACGTCACTGTGTGTGCAATTAATATGTACGACTGACGTCACAGTGTGAGCAATTAATATGTACGACTGCCGTCACTGTGCGCGCAATTAATATTTATGACTAACGTCACTGTGTGTGCAATTAATATGTACGACTGACGTCACTGTGCGCGCAATTAATATTTACGACTAACGTCACGGTGCGCGCAATTAATATTTATCACTAACGTCACTGTGTGTGCAATTAATATGTACGACTGACGTCACTGTGTGTGCAATTAATATGTACGACTGCCGACACTGTGCGCGCAATTAATATTTATGACTAACGTCACTGTGTGTGCAATTAATATGTACGACTGACGTCACTGTGCGCGCAATTAATATTTACGACTAACGCCACGGTGCGCGCAATTAATATTTATCACTAACGTCACTGTGTGTGCAATTAATATGTACGACTGACGTCACTGTGTGTGCAATTAATATGTACGACTGCCGACACTGTACGCGCAATTAATATTTATGACTAACGTCACTGTGTGTGCAATTAATATGTACGACTGACGTCACTGTGCGCGCAATTAATATTTACGACTAACATCACGGTGCGCGCAATTAATATTTACCACTAACGTCACTGTGTGTGCAATTAATATGTACGACTGACGTCACTGTGTGTGCAATTAATATGTACGACTGCCGACACTGTGCGCGCAATTAATATTTATGACTAACGTCACTGTGTGTGCAATTAATATGTACGACTAACCTCACTGTGCGCGCAATTAATATTTATGACTAACGTCACTGTGTGTCCAATTAATATTTACAACTGACGTCACTGTGCGCGCAATTAATATTTACGACTAACGTCACTGTGTGTGCAATTAATATGTACGACTGACGTCACTGTGTGTGCAATTAATATGTACGACTGCCGTCACTGTGCGCGCAATTAATATTTATGACTAACGTCACTGTGTGTGCAATTAATATGTACGACTGACGTCACTGTGCGCGCAATTAATATTTACGACTAACGTCACGGTGCGCGCAATTAATATTTATCACTAACGTCACTGTGTGTGCAATTAATATGTACGACTGACGTCACTGTGTGTGCAATTAATATGTACGACTGCCGACACTGTGCGCGCAATTAATATTTATGACTAACGTCACTGTGTGTGCAATTAATATGTACGACTGACGTCACTGTGCGCGCAATTAATATTTACGACTAACGTCACGGTGCGCGCAATTAATATTTATCACTAACGTCACTGTGTGTGCAATTAATATGTACGACTGACGTCACTGTGTGTGCAATTATTATGTACGACTGCCGACACTGTGCGCGCAATTAATTTTTATGACTAACGTCACTGTGTGTGCAATTAATATGTACGACTGCCGACACTGTGCGCGCAATTAATATTTATGACTAACGTCACTGTGTGTGCAATTTATATTTACGACTGATGTCACTGTGCGCGCAATTAATATTTACGACTAACGTCACTGTGTGTGCAATTAATATGTACGACTGATGTCACTGTGCGCGCAATTTATATTTATGACTAACGTCACTGTGTGCAATTAATATGTACGACTGACGTCACTGTGCGCGCAATTAATATTTACGACTAACGTCACTGTGTGTGCAATTAATATTTATGACTAATGTCACTGTGTGTGCAATTAATATGTTCGACTGACGTCGCTGTGTGTGCAATTAATATGTACAACTGACGTCTCTGCGCGCAATTAATATTTACGACTAACGTCACTGTGTGTGCAATTAATATGTACAACCTATGCAGAGCCTATATTCCATAATAACCTACAATAGAGCGATACTGCTTAATAAAATAATCTAAAAGGACACACATTAATGAAGTATTTTAAGTCGAGCCTGTAATCATGTCTCATATATCTGTGTGCTGTGTTCCATCTGATGCAGAAACATCGAAACATCTGATAATTAATCTAAACACTTTATAAAGATTTAATTAAACTTCAGTTAACATTGTCGAAGTACAGTTAGGACTACAGTAATAATACACATGAAAATATAAAACACACACACAAAACAAAAATATGAATACAAAATACACAGAAAATCAAGGCGCATTTGATGACGTTTGTCTTCAGATTCTGCGCATGCGCGACGGTGGCGGAAGTGACGCAGTTTGCTGTGTTTCCTTTGGCTGGTCCGTCTGTTGGAGCGTCAGAAGCGGATCGGTTCGGTTCTTCGCAATCAGAAGCATAAACTCCACGCATAAGATGTCGTTCGGTGTCCCGCACAGCGGCGGGTGAGTTAAGTGTGTGATCGGTCGCGCTCTGCGGCGGGAAACGCTTCTGACGCGCCGGTAATGGCGGGCGTTACATAACAACATCAAGAAGACGAACAGAACCAGAAACAGCGATATAATCACAAATCAGATCAGCACAGCTCACATAAACCGAGTCCGATACCGGGAGAACTGTAGACATATCGTCCCATGTATATATATCTATATATATACATCTATATAATGATGTCTCTAGAAGCGTGTCTGAGACTCAGTTCTTCTGGATTGAGTCTGTCTCAGTGTGTTCTGTTCCTTCGTGTGACTCCAGACAGACTGAAGATGATCAGATTACACACATCACTGCATTATTGCTATTAATAATCAATATTTCACACTTGACACACTACAAAAGATGGAAATAACTGACTGAACCATGTTTAGCTGCTGATAATACTAGTGTTTTAAGAGATTAGCACAGTACTGTACACACAAACACATTTAAGTGTTTCCTCTTTGTATTTGTGGTCAGTGTCTTGGAATATTTAATGTCAGATATATCTGGTTTATTGTTTTAAACTCTTTATGAATCTGTCAGTGTTTCACAAATCAGTGTTCATCTGTCACTGATGATGATGTTGTTGTTTGGTTCTGGAATGATGATGATTTACAGCTAACAAACTCTGTTAGAATGTGTTGATCGGACTGATGATGATGAAGGTTGGTGTGTGTGTGTGTGTGTGTGTGTGTGTGTGTGTGTCAGCCGGCGCAGTAAATGGGATCAGGCCGGTCCGGTGTCCGGAGACGATGGAGGCTCTGCTCCGACCGGAGCTCTGGACGCTGCTGCCGCCGTCGCTGCCAAGATCAACGCCATGCTGGTGGCCAAAGGAAAACTCAAACCGTCTCAGATCAGCAGCACTGCTCCCGCTGAGAAAGTCAGTCTGACACACACACACACTCACACACTCACACACAGACACAGACACACACACACACACTCACACACGTTTGTTTTTGTGTAAAGTGTGTTCATCCCATAGGTGTAATGGTTTTTATACTGTACAAACTGTATATTCTATGGCCCTACACCAACCCTACACCTAACCCTAACCCTCACAGGAAACTGTGCATTTTTACTTTCTCAAAAAAACTCATTCTGTATGATTTATAAGCGTTTTGAAAAATGGGGTCATGGGTTATGTCCTCATAAGTCACCCTCTCCTTGTAATACCTGTGTCATACCCATGTCATTATACAGAGTTGTGTCCTGATATGACACAAAAACAAGAGCACTCACACACACACTCACACACTCACACACACACACACACACACACACACACACACACACACTGACAATACTGTGAAACTTTGCTTTGTTTCTGCATATAGTCTGTGTTTTTACAATATTATATTTTTCTTGTTTTCAGCTGATCATTGTTTCTCACAGTATCATATCATCAGAGTCCGTCTTTGACGCACATCATGGTTCATTTTATATCATCGATGTTCTGATTAGGATTGTCTGACACTGAGGGGTGTGTGTGTGTGTGTGTGTAGGTGGCAGGTGTTGGTGGTAATAAGGTGAAAGATGATCTGGTGGTGGCCGAGGTGGAGATAAATGACGTCCCGCTGACCTGTCGAAATCTGCTGACCCGCGGACAGACTCAGGACGAGGTCAGACCTGTGTGTGTGTGTGTGTGTGTGTGTGTGTGTGCGTGTGTGTGTTCTGCCCTGTGTGTGAAGATGGTTTTTCTCTTGGGATGTGCTAGTATCAAGTTTTCCTGTTAAGAATTAATTGCTAATGTTTTTATCACGATATTATCACAATATTGAAAATGTTACAATAAAGAGTTGTCGTAATACAGTATTAGAGGTTTAATAACTCTTTTCTTATAACAAAAAGAACTGAACATTTAAATAGGCCTGGAATAAAGCAATACACAAAGAAATGCTTAAAGTTAAAGATTTTACACAGATTAAAGTGCAGAAGAGTTATAAAGACCAGAAGGTATCACTTTACAATAAGATCTCATGAATTAATTTTAGTTAAAACTTTAATAATCACAATGCTACATTTGCTACATTTTTGTTAAAAATCATGTTTGCTCCTTTAATAACACAGCTGCATTTTTTTATTTTGACAATGTTTTGTTAAATATTGTGATTATCTAAGATATCTACTGAATGTTTAGAAGATTTTTTCCATGTCAGTTTATTCTAGACTAACTAATGTATTAACTAACGAATGAAGCGCTAATGTAAAGTGTGAACGAGCACTAATTAAAACACTCACACAATATCTAGGGCACGCTGTAGTCCAGAAAATGAATAAAGTCTGAAAACAAATAGCGTAATAAGTGTGAATATTTCAGTACTTGGCTCTGTGATGAAGAGCGGAGACAGAAACCTGAATGCTGTTGAAATCCTTTAAACCGTTTCAGAAGCCGAGCGTAGCAGCTTGTGTTTCTGCTGTTTTCATCAGCGCTGGTGTGTTCTGACCAGTGCATGGGGAATATCCTTCAAATGATTCAAAATTGAGCATAATCTGTAACAAATAATCATTCCCACTGGTTTAAAGTGCCCACAGTAATCATCCTTCATCATGGTGATATAATGCGTAACTGATGGCAGCAGATGTGTGTCCTGTTCCCAGATCAGCAGAGTGAGCGGCGCTGCGGTGTCCACCAGAGGACGCTTCATGACCACAGAGGAGAAGAGCAAAGCACTGCCCAGGTCTGTTTCTGCTGGTTAGTCTGACAGTAAATGCTCTGTGATGATTATAAATGTTAATGCATCACTCTCCGATGTTTCTGCAGTGACCGTCCACTCTATCTGCACGTCCAGGGACAAACCAGAGACTTAGTGGACAGTGAGTGATGTGACCGACACATCAGTTCATCCTGCGTGCGTGCGTGTGTGTGTGTCAGTGTGTGCTTAACATTCCTCTCTGTGTGTGTGTGTGTGTAGAGGCTGTTAACCGGATCAAGGAGATCATTACTAACGGTGTAGTGAAGGCTGCCACTAACTCCAGCTACAGCGGAGCAACAGTCACCGTTTACCAGCAGCCTGGACCCGCTCCTGTACCCACAATCCCCTCCGCTGCTCACAAACCACACTATCCAGGAGGAGTGAGTACACACACACACACACACACACCTGTGTCTCATCTTCACTCCATCCTAACTAACCGTGTGTGTGTGTCAGATGCATTACGTGCAGGACAAGCTGTTTGTGGGTCTGGATCAGGCCGTGCAGGGCTTCTGTGTGAAGGAGCGTGTCGAGGGGCCCGGCTGCTCGTACCTGCAGCACATTCAGGCAGAAACCGGGGCCAAAGT
>NW_026775104.1:25000-27500 GCF_963082965.1 Carassius carassius | reverse complement strand
AACTGAAAACTTTCCAAATACTATCAGCTTTGCCTTGGTTTCTTCTGAAGTTAATCAGTGATGACCTCATCAGCAGCAGACTCAGACTGCACTGTTGAACCGAACTAGAGATGAGATTTGGTTTTGTAAGATTGTTAAATTCAGATTTGCTTCTGTAATACAAATGTTTAAAAAAAATCCTAATTTAATGTATCATATCTTATAGATGCAAAATTTATAAAAAAAAAAGACAAATGAAGAATTGGGTGACCATGATAACATCGAGAGCGTTCTGCTGTAGTGATGTCATATTGAACATATCGTTACGTCTTTAATATCTGAAGTGTGTTTACTATTGTGCTTCTGCATTACTGACACACTGTGTTCCTGTAAAACACTGTGAAGCTGCTTTGACACAATCTGTAAAAGTGCTAGATAAATAAAGGTGCCTTGACGTAAGACCTAAGATAAGTAACTGTAATATGCTAAAGAATAGCCTCCTGTGTAAAGTGATGTCAAGACTGTTCTCAGTCCTCTGTAAAATCCCTTCCTGTTCTCCGCTCGTGTCTGTGTCCAGACGCTTTCTCCAGCTCTGTTTCCTCCCGGCGCTCCGGCCCCGCCCACAGCTGTAGCTCCGCCCACCCAGCAGCAGAAGCGGCGCTTCACGGAGGAGGTGGATGAGACGGACCGTGGCCTGCTGGGATACCAGGTGAGCCCTCGCGCCGGACACTGCGCTCGTCACCGTCAGCCTTTACTGTGTTTCTGCAGGTGCGTGCGGTCAGCGGCCTGTGGGCGGAGCTTGTAGTGAAGTGACCTTTGACCTATGAGGTCATGATGAATGTGTTTGCAGTATATTTGCAATGAATGATTGCAGATGAAAGCTCAAACCCTAGTGAGTCGCCTAACTAGACAGCAGCAGGGCTCTTAAAGAGACAGTGTTATTAATATGCTGTTAATCAGTGAGATACTAGTTTTATTATTCGGAGGGACTGTTTACACTAAGTGCCTTTATTAATGATTATATGTACTGTTTTATTGATTATTATTGTTTTGTTTTAGTTGAATTGGTCTGCTGTTAGCACACAGCAGCTCACTAGGGTTCGTGCAGTGAATGATGGGAACTGCTCATGTGTTTGACTCTAAATGCGATTTTCTTCTTCTGTAAAAGAGTGATTGAGTGTATGTGTGTGTGTGTGTGTGTCTGTGTGTGTCCGTGTGAGTCTGTCTGTGTGTGTGTATGTAAATGAAGTTGTGTGTGTGTGTGTGTGTGTGTGTACGTAAATGAGGGTGTGTGTTAATGCTGTTGTGTTTTTCTGCTCATAGCATGGACCCATTCATATGACTAATTTAGGTGCAGGCATCTCTGTGGGCAGCTCTGAGGCGTCAGGACCCCCGTCTGCTGCTTCTTCAGGGCCTGTGAGAGAGAGAGACAGGTTAGACACACACACAAACACACACACACACACACACTGCCTGTCACTTTAAATGCTGGAGCTCTTTAAAGCAAGATAGATTCTGCTTGGCTGTCAATGTTTATATCCCTCATGTGGCGAAAAAAAAACAAAAAACATGATTGCCTGTGTGTGTGTGTGTGTGTGCAGCAGCAGACTCATGCCCCCCCCGTGTGCTCCGGCTCCAGTCGACGGTCCGAGAGCTCAGAAAGCAGACGAGAAGACGCCGGCGCAGAGCCTTCTGGGTAAGACAGCCGCTCGCTCATAATTACTGTGAGGCTGCGGCGCTAGCTACAGGTAAAGCTGAAGCGTCTCGCTTCCTCAGGAAATGACACGCTTCAGCTTCTCCGCCCCTCATTGGTCAGATGTGTTGAGTGAAGCTCCTCCCCCGAGCGGTGATGTCATCAGGCATGTGGCTGCCACACTAACATCCGTCTCTCTTGTGTTTTGTGTTCTCTCTCTCTCTCTCTGTGTTTTTTCCCTCTCTTTCATGTGTCTGGATCCTGCGGGGGTGGGGCCTCTTCCTCGACGCTGCCTCCTGATTGGACGCTCGTGATGACGTGCGGCTGTGTTTGATTAACTGTGCTGCTGTGGTGTGTTGTTTTGTGTGTTTCTGGTCTCTCTCGTCAGAGCCGCAGGTGAAGCGTGTACGGACGGGGCTCGTGGCGTACACCGGAGACTCCTCCGACGAAGAAGAGGATCACGGAGCTTCCAGAGCAGCCGGAGCCACAGGATGGACGTATCGCTTCCCATCATCAGCGCCCTCACGGCCCAAAACACAGACGCAGACACAGACCATGCCCTTCTGGATGGCACCGTAAACACACACACACACACACACACACACACACACACACACGCGCCTCCTAAAGACTGTCCCGTGGGATTATGGGAGGATGGAAGACTCTTCATCAGTTTGCTTTCTAATGTTCTTCTTCTGAGATGAATAAACTCATGCATTGCTCAAACACTGTTTCCTGTCTGTTCTCCATACGTCCCTCAGGAGGGCTGGGATCAGAAACCTCTTCCAGAATCAGATACAGTGTTCACTTCCTGTGTGTTCAGCGCTG
>NW_026775104.1:5000-17500 GCF_963082965.1 Carassius carassius | reverse complement strand
CGGTCTTCCCAGCTCGCCGCAAACTGAGCACTTCAGCCCGCTGACCTCGAAGGCCTTCCGGTCACCCGTGAGAGCGGGAAAGCCTGTCCTGGACACGTCCTCGCTCACGCCCCCCTCCGAGGACAGCGGCTTCAGCTCTTTGGGTCTGGATAAATCCCACGACTCCTCGGTGGACCACGACGGCTCTTTCCAGGAGCTTGTGCTGCCGGCGAGCTCGTGCGGGAAAGACAAGAGACGCTCGCGGCTGGAGAGACAGCGCAGACTGTCCACGCTCCGAGAGGGAGGCTCCCAGTCAGAGGACGGGCCCAAGAGCCAGCGGACGGAGCCTCGCACCAGTAAAGATGAGGTGTTTCTGGACGGGACGCCGCTGAGCGCTGCCACACTGATGATGCAGGAGCTGTCTCTGACTCCGGCGCTGCAGCTCGTCCACGCCATCAGCCGTCAGCAGACCAGTGTAGAGGAGCTGCTCCGAGACGGACCCGTCCAAACCAGCCTGCCGCTCTCCGGACTCATCGGACGCAAAATGGGCCTTGACCGGGTGGACGTGGTTGCAGAGCTGAGGATGAGAAACCTGAGACACGTGCTAGCGGTTATCTTGAGTCTCCTGTCTGGAGCTGACCTCTACAGGTACGTGATGCAGGGCACATGTTAATGGCTTTGGTTAGGGCTGAACCTTTCATCCAAAAGAAATCATGATCAGGCAGAAGTGTGATTTTGAACGTGATTTTGTGTAGTTTGTGAGTGAGCTCCGGCTCTGTGTAGTAAATTCTTCTCCGTCTGAAAGCAGCGGATGGAGATCAACTGATAATCACAGAACCGCTTTACTGACGAGATGTGCATGATGATCACATTTAGTGTTATTAGACTTTAGTGTGGCTTTTGATAACGTCTTGATCTCTGGATTGGAGCGCCACGCTGGAGTCCGAGCGATGGTCCTTCAGTGGTTGAAGACCTGTTTAATGAACAGAAGTTTTGCAGTTAGATTTGGTGAATGTGTGTAATCTTCAGCTCCACTTACATGCGGAGTTCCTCAAGGGTCCATTCTGTCTCCCCTTCTGTTTTCTTTTCATATGCTTCCTTTAGGATCCATTTTTGGTGTTTCTTTTCATTAAGCACACAACACACAGATTTATATGCCATTTCATAATGACAAGAACGCTCTGACTCTGTTAAACTGCTCAAGGGATGAAAAAAGCTGGATGGATTTAACATTTCTGAAATTTAACGATAAAACTGATTATTTTATTTGGACAAACTGAAAGAAAAAACTAAAGACCTTTCCGTTAATGACCTTGAGAAGCTCATCCATGCCTTCATTTGTCATGACTGGATTACTGTAATACTCTGTATGTGTATAAGAGTTAACCACAGAGCTGTGGATCTGACAGGAACACACAAACATCAGCATATTACACTGATTTAGTTTTCTCTCAAATGGCTGACTGTTTGTTTCAGAATAGAATACAAACGTGTAGTGTTTATTAAATCCTTAAACTGCAGCATATCTTGATGCTTTAGTGAAGTGTCACGCTTCTGCGCGCTGCTGGACTTCTTCTGATCAGCAACTTTAAACAATTCACAGATCTAGATTGAAACTTAAGTGATCGCATCTCTGACTATCTCTAGTTTTAAATCATTATTAAAAACTTGTATATTAACTCAGGCTTTTAATCTCTCTGGGGGTTGTGGGTTTTTTTTTTTGTCTTTTCTGTGTGATGTTATTGTCTCTGTACAGCACATTGTGCAACTATAGATGTGTTCATTTGTGCGGTAGAAATAAAATGAGATGAGATGATGCAATACTGTAAAAATGCAGAAAAAGAATTATAATGCAACATTTAAGCCATAATATTTATTAATAGTATCTCTAGCCTAATAAAGTTTTTTGCGCAAAGAAACCGATAAATGTGTATTTCCAACCCTTGTTCTGTTTTAAGGCTCGTCAGTAATCAGCCGCTGTTATGATTGGCTAACTTCATTGCAAAGGAAAGAGTGTCTGTTCTCCTTGCTAATGCATGTGAGGGTTTTGAAAACATGATCCAAATAAAGTCATTTCCAGACGGAGCACTATGAAATCCTTTAGTTACAGGTCAGATCTAATTCTGCTTCATCTTTCAACAAACGTGACCCTGGAGCACTAAACCAGTCCTAAGTGTGAACACTCTCCTGAGTGTTAGCCGTTAGCGGGTGAGCGCCGGTGGGAGGAGCCTGTGGTGAGAAGACAACTATTCATCTGTCTTGCTCTGGACTCTGGAGGCGTGTTTATGCAAATGACTGATAGCTGATGTCACCTTGTCCCTCGGATCGAAAACAAACCGTCTTCAGAGCTTGATTAATGCTTTAAGGATGTTAATGCTACCATGACCTCTTATATGCCAAAAGATCAAAGCAAATGAGATTTTTCATGTCATGACCCTTTAAGTTTATCTCTGTGTGATGGATCTCAGGTTTGGCCAGGTGTCTGACGACTGGAACGACGTGATCTCAGAAGATAAGAGAGCTGCTCACAGGAGAAGAAGCCACATCAGAGAGCTGAAGATCACACTGGAGGTGACGTGTCTAACCCTAATGATGATCTGTGTGCTGTGAGCAGTATGTGATGAGCAGCTCTGTGTTCGTCTGTAGGGTGGCAGACCGGCTCATGTTCCGGATGCAGACACCAGGTCAGCGCTGGCGTGCCGGTCAGCTCTGGGCAGTGTACAGGCTCAGGCTCGGACGCCCCACACACACACGCCGCGCACTCTGACCCCGAGCAGCGGCCGGCCGTGCAGCTCCAAACGCATGCAGTTCCTGCAGGTGACTGATGAAGGCCTAGACGTATTCAGAAAAGATTAACACTAGTATAAAACATTAAGTTAGTCAGTTATTTTTTTTCTGTAAGATTGGTCATAATTTAAAAAATTAGCTGACATAAGCAGTGTTGGGGTAATGCATTACAAATAATGTGAGTTACATACTTTTTGAAGTAACTAGTAAAGTAATGTATTTTTAATGACAAGAAAATATATATATGTTTTAAATAAGTACCTGCTCTCCTGGAGTCATTACTTCAGTGGCTAATAACACACATCCTTTGTGTTTAATCCTATTTTATGAACCAGTTTTTTTACTGAGCTTTGATTATCAAATGTTTGTCCTTGTCTTCTGAGTTTTTATATAATTAGTCTTCCATAGCAGAATACATTTAAATCATGAACCGTTAAAACCCCCTAAATACCATGGTAAAAATATAACCGTGGTTTCTAGATATTAGTATGAAAAACAGTAGTTGAAAAACATTTAGTACTGGCTAAATACACACATGCTGTAGCTTAATCACCAAAATACTGTAATTATACTCCATTAAGACTTTAATCCATTCAGTCGTCTACATTAATATAGTTAACAGTGTTAGTACAATAAATCTGTGGGAAATGATTGAAAAGCCTTCTGACGGAGGATAAACGTGTGTCACGCTCCAAAGAGTCGCGTTTCATTCCACTTTTGGCACAAACATTATATTGAACATTTATCAAACTGTTCAAATTGTTTTATTAAGGAAAGTTATATTGTGATAACTATATTTATTGATTTATTTATCTGAATACTTTAGATGGTCATGGACCCTGTGTCTCATCAGCCTCGTCTTAAAGAGACCGTTCCCCCCCAAGAACTACATTCTGTCATTAATCACTCGTCCTCATGTCGTTCCTCTTCAGAACACAAATGAAGATATTTGTGATGAACTCGGAGAGCCTTCATAGACAGAAGGATCCTAACACGAGGACATTAAAATAATCCATGTGTCATCAGCGGCTCAACCCTAATATTACAAAGCTCCGAGAATACTTTTTGTGTGCAAAGAAAAGAAAAAAATACTTTATTCCACAATTTGTCTCCTCCGCGTCGCCCTGTAGTGCTGTTTTGTAGAGTATCACATGTGTTAGTGTTTTGTGTGAGCTGTCCCTCAGAACCCTCGACTGTGTGTGTGTGTGTGTGTGTGTGTGTGTGTGTGTCTCAGGCGGCCGAGACTCTGCTGAGTGACGAGTATCTGAAGCCGTGTCCCCGCTGTCAGCATCCGGCCCGCTGTCACGCCCTGCGGGGCGAGGGTTTGTGCAGCTGGAGCGACTGCAGCTTCCTCTTCTGTACGGCCTGCTCCTGCGCGCTCCACGGATCCAGAGACTGTGCTCACCTGTCTGCCAAACGCCGGAGCAAGAGAGACGTGCTGCCTGGGAGCGCACAGAGCAAACGCAATGTCCGGCGGCTCTGACTGTCTGTGTGTGTGTGTTTATGAACTTCTCATGAGTTTTGCACTTGTGTACAGCAATCATCTCGGTCCTGTGTATATGCATGTTTGTACATATTGCTCTTTACATGCTTGTTTTTATACATTGTTTTAAATAAAGCCCTTTTTTACCTATAAATCTAAGTGAACACCGTCATCTATTGATGAGGAATGAGCAGAAGAGAGATCCCTGGAGTGGGGTTTTATGTTAACTTGTACATATACAGAATGCATTGGTACACAGTGGAAAACAACACATTATTTTTTTGTTTTTAACCACTGGTCTTCAGTCGGGACTTTGTTTTAAATGTTACTAGTATGAAGAGGTGGGTAGATTAATTACAAATTATAATCGGTTATTGATTCCAAATTACATGACAAAAATTGTAGTTCGTAACAATCCATCAAGTTACACTAATTAGGTAATACAATCAGATTACTTTTAGATTAAATGTAGCTGGAACGGTCAGGTCGGGAAGAGCGAATCATTGAGTTTTTAAACCGTTTACAAACACTTCTTGTCACTTCTGCTGGCTCATACGAGCAGGCCGCTCCAGAGGATGAAGTTTGAGTAGAGCGTGTGCCGGTTTGATTAGAGACAAACACAGAGGAGACAAAACACTGGTCAAGAAATAGAAGTACAAAAGGATTTGTATATAAGCCAGTGTCCTCCATCATCCTCCGAAGCAGATTGCTCGTGTGATGGCAGAAGTGAGAAAAAAGTGTTTATAACATTTTAATTGTGGATTTCTTTTTTTTTTTTTTTTCAAAAACCTCTATTTGCTGCAGAAATCCTTTATTCTCTCCCCGGAGCCGTGTGAGGCATGTTTTATTACGGATGGATGCGCTTTGTTTGACTACTTTTGGACTGTTGAACAAAAACGCAAACCTACTCCCATTCGAATGCTTAGAGTCAGTATAACTTTTAATGTATGACTGGATTCATCTGAAAGAAGAAAGTAATGTACACAAAGGATGCTTTGAGGGTGAACTAACCCTTGAAGTCCTCCGCTGCTCCTCGTGTCAGTGATCAGTTGTTGTCCTGTAGGTGGCGCAGTGGCAGGAGATGTATAACACCGAGGACTCTTTACACACACACACACACACACACACACACACACACACACAGGTAATGCACCCGTCACGCACCTGATGCTGCTGTTTGAACAGGTTTGGCCTGTGTATAATGTATACTCTCTCTCCCTCGTGATGTACATGAGATGTGATTTGTCTGTCAGGTGAACACTAAACAGCTCACTGCAGCAAGAGTTTGAGTTCATCATGATTTATATTGCAATTAGACATGTGCTGGTATGCAGGAATGCCATTTATCACGATGATGAAAATGATTTTGGATGAATCTCTAAATATATGCTGTGCACTTTCCTCTCAATAATGAAATGAATACAGCAAAAACTGATAGCTGTGAGAACGCAGCAGTTAAGAAAGCATCTAATTACAGCGATGTGAATGTTTGCTCAGTACTCCTGTAAAGTCCAGTCGCGTCACGTTTATTTCTGTTGTACTTTATGCAGTAGATGGCCTTAAATCAAGAAGCATTACAGCATTAAACATAAAAAACCAAAGTCAGTGTTGCTTTCAGTTAGAATTCCTACTTGATTTTCTGTCATAAAGCAGCAATGATGAAATCTCTTTATTAGAGAGGGAAACATTTAATTACGATAGTTTGGTTTGCAGAGATCAAAGCTTGATTTAGCTCATTTGTTTATCATAACCTTATAAGCAGGGACGTGCACAGACAGTTTGAGGGGCAGGGGCTCAAGTGAAATAAAGGGCACTTCTCATAATTAGGTTTTTTTTTTTTTTAAACAAAAAAGTATATATATATAAATATTAACGCAACTCTGACTTCCTTTTTAAAAAAAATAATTTAAAAAGTTAATTAATTTTATCTTCCTCAAAGTCACGCAATTGTTTCATTTTCAAAAGATGTCTACAAAATAATCAGTTCACAGAAACCATGGTCTCCTTAGTATTCACTAGGTTTATAGAGCAGCAAAGGAAACCATTCCACAATCTGCATGTTCTGAACACATTTTCTATGCTACTAGTTTCAAGAAGAGTTCAGATGCAAAGCCTCTAAGTGCCATCTCAAATTTTCTTATCAGCTTTTTTTTTCAAGCTCGTATTGAAGTTCAGTAATTTAACTTAAATGACAATTAATAGGTAATTTTCATTGCCAGTAATGTGAAATAAGTGAACATAAACATACAAGCTTGATAAAAATGATCATTATTGAAGGAAATTTCAGATGGCACTTTCAGATGGGATTATTCATCTGAACTCTTCATATTTAGAATAACCTAAATAACTGCATCAAACAGAGGGGCGTGTTTTACTAATAATTTGTTTATTTTTGCACAAGGCACTACATCGTTTTAATTATTTTGGTGTTATCAGAATACATAACACTTTAAAATTAAACTTACCAAAATAATTGAGTAAAACTTCAATAAAAGCCAATGTCATGTATGTATTTGTGGTGGTATGGAATACTATTTTATAAAGGTTTCGAGGAAATAAAAAAAGTTAAATGACTTAAATAGTTATTTTATAAATATTGTTATTTTTAAAGTTTAATGTTAACTTATTTCTACTCAGTTTTATTTATTAATGTACCAGATGCAGTTACTCAGATTTACTACATTTTTTAGAGCGTATCCTCCATCTGTTTGCATCTGTAGATTTCTTCTAAATTCACCAATTTAGATTTCTACATTTCAGGGGGAAAGACTCTTGATGTAAGTCAATAACTGGGGACGTTCTGTATGCAAATTAGGCGTCAACTAGTTAAAATGCGCACATTTGCATCTAATTGACAGGGAAATGCAGGTAAATAGGATAAACAAAATAACTAAAGCATATCACCTGGTGGTGATATATGCTTATTTTATTAACTTATTTTATTACATGGCTTGGTTGAATTCCAATGTAGAATGCGGTGTGTTATAACCAACAGACCGCTGTGCGGAGTATAACAGAGCGTTGCCATGAAAAACAGAGCGTTGCTATGGACTCACAGGATTCTAACCGTAGAGACGGAGCGGACTATTTTCTTTAGCGGAAGCAACACAATCGGGTTTAACAATCGGGGGAGAGGGAGAGGGAGCGCTTCAGAACTCCTGACCTGATATTTAGATACTGTATTTCAATAAATATATTTGTTTGACAGGGAAGCTGTGTGCAAACAGAAATATATATTATTTTTCAAAAATAAAAAAAAAAGCATCCCAGAAAAAAGGGCACTTTATCTCCAGGAATAAAAAGGGCAGGTGCTCAAGCCCCCTTTCATGTCTATGTGTGCACATGCCTGCTTATAAGGCATTTTAAGAGATTTTGTTGTGAATAAATTAGTTTATCCAAAAATAAAGCATTTTAACATTTACCTTAATTTGTTTCTTATCCATTTGAATTTCTAAAAGATGTTTGGCAGAATGGTGTCGTTCAGTAACTTCATATTGCTAATTAAATGGTGAATAAGAGTTTCTCTGAGGATGAGGACTGTTCTTCTGACTCACAGTCTGTAAGTACGTTTACATATTTAAAGAACGTGCCACTGATGATTCAAACGTGAGTTTTAAGCAGTGTAGGGTAGTGCTTGTTGTTTGTCCGATCACAAATGCAGACATGGTTTACACAGCGTGATATGCAACACAATGTATAAGAAGACAGTATAAGTCATTATAATCAGTAATTATGTCCCCACTGGATGCAATAAATGGCTCATTTGTAATGGATTTTATGTGTGTATCAGTGTTCTGCCCGGGACACACATCACAGTACGGTGAGGGGCGTAACATTTCTGTCACACACTTGAAGCATTCGGCCAATCACAAGGCACTGGAAAGCTGGCCAATCAGAGCACACCTCGCTTTTTAGAACGATGAGCTTTGTAAAAAATTTACGTGTTTCAGAAAGGCAGGGCATACAGGATAAACAATACGTTTGTTTTTTAACCTTAAACCGCATAAACATTGCATTACACCAAATAATGTTCTTTTAAAGCAATGTCATATGACCCCTTTATAGAACAAGTCATTTCGTCATGTTTTTTCTTTAGGCAAGTATTCAAATATTCAAACTAGTTTATTAAAAAGTCATAATAATAACACAAACAGATATGCATTCAAAATGAACCTTCTCTGAATCAGTTAGTCGGTCACTCAGTCACACACACCGAGCGTGAGTGTGGTCCTCTGTTCCTCCTGCGGGGGGCGCTCCGTCTACGGCTCGTCCTGCTGGATCCCACTGGTGCACGTCAGTTTAGATGCCAGTGTTCCATATTTACTGTCATCTGACTGCGGCTGCACTTTATCTGTACCACTTTTGCCTGAAAGACACAAACACAGTCCCATTATATCCTGAGTGTTTGACGGTTTGATCACTGTTGGGCGTTATTGGTATACCTGGAATCTGGCTCATTGAAATAAACACACGGTCCATCTTGATTCTGGGACGAGCTCTCGCGATTAGAAACACTCCAGTAAATGCCAGCAGACACCTGAGTGACACACACACATCTTAAACCGCAAACACACAGGCATAGTTGTTATTCTTATATACTACAATAATCTTTGAGAAACACTCACCCGATCACAAACATGATGACGTGTATCAAAGATAAACCATAAAATTCTTCATAAAATAAAATGCCTAGAAATACAAACATATTCTATTAAGCATTTTTGTGTTTCCAGGAAGGCCTGAGACCTAGTCTCTGTTCATCGAAACACATTTAAACCGACTGACCAGCAACAACGGCGCTCGCGGTGAAGAAAACGTAATTGATGGGCACGATCTCTGTGGCGTCGAACATCTTCATGGCCTCGTTCAGAAACCTGAGCAAATAAAGAGAAATGAGCAGGATTCTCCTGAGCACTATGAGTGAGAAGCTTGTGTCAGTGAAGGGTCAGACGCACTTGATCTGAAAGGCACAGGAAATGACCATGATGATGAACATGATGTAGAAGATGGGATAGGTGAGCTGCAGGTGACTTCCACGGATCGTCTCTGTGATCATTCCTGAAACCGCTTTCACCGAGATCACCGTCACCGAAGCTGCAATAAATCCACTTTTTACTGATCTATTCATCATGACAGTTATCTCTTACTGAGACAAGAATCTGTTCTTACCGAGTAACGCCACCAAGATCATCATGATAACGATGTGTTTTATGTTCCTGCACTTGTACAAATACATCAGGATAGCGAAGAGAATCATTTCAAACATCTGCAGAGAGACAGATAAAAGATTCGTTCAGAAGAACCACATCATTTATATGAACTGATGTTCAGTCTGTCTTGATTTCACCTTGTGTTTGTGCATCTCTAGGTGTCACTTTACTACTGACCTCTTCTATAAAATGCGATCAGTTAGCTGTACTGTAACTGAACAGACTTACAAAGTAAATGAGGAAGGTCCAGCTGACCAGCGAGCGCTCCACCATGTTGGCCGTGACATGAGGTGATGAGTGAGGGGCGAATGTCACCAGGAAGTAGGTGCCGGTCAGCGCTAAAGCACCTCCTGCCAACAAAACACCTTCATTACAAGAACACCGAGGAAAGCTGATTGAAACTTGTTCATTTTACGATGATCGGAGGGGTTTGTGGATGGCTGGTGTCTCGTTTCTCTTCAGCAGACGCTCAAGACTTGTGCTTTTACATCACACTGAACTGATTCAGTCTGGACCCAATGATCTTTAGTCATCAACAACAACAAATATGAACTGAACTACTAATAATCTCCTGATTTCTGGAGGAATGATTTCATATACAGTATGTGACCCTGGAGCAATAGCCAAAAATCATTAGGATATTAAGTAAAGATCATGATCCATAAAGATATTTTGTAAATTTTCTACTGTAAAAATATCAAAACCTAATGTTTGATTAGTAATATGCATTGCTAAGATCTTCATTTGAACAACTTTAAAGATGATTTTCTCAAGATTTAGATTTTTTCTCCCTCAGATTCCAGATTTACAAATAGTTGTATCTCAGACAGATATTGTCCTCCGGGTCACATATGTGCACTAGAGATGATAGCATCCCTGTAGCTCAATGCTAACTGGCCGAACTGATGATTTTACAGACTTTCCCCAGTCTTGCTTTATATGTATATTGTAATATAATCTGAATTTAATTATTTATAGAAGGACTCTAATCTCACCAAGGATGTCTGAAGCACGTAACGTTTCCTTGAGGAACACCACAGAAATTACGGCACTCGCTGAAAGAGAGACAAACAGAACCAACTTTACATGCTTATGAACATCAACATCAGACCTGGGATTAACTGAGCCATGTTTTAATGAACAGAGAGAAGGTCTTACCGATGACAGACACAGAGCCGAGAGGAGCGATGAGCGATGCCGGAGCAAATCCATACGCAGCGAAGTTCCCCAGCTCCCCCAAACCCATCAGCAGGATCCCGCACCACCACAGACGGCTGGTGTAGTACGGCTTCGTCCCTCGCTGAGACTGCCGCACATGTGTGTATTTCTGCACAAACACCAGCGACACTAGCACAGTTTAGAAGAGATGTCCTCTAAACATCAAACACACATGGCACCACAGCACTGACAGAGCATGTGTGAGTTGCGTTTAACCTGGATATTTAAGGAGATGCTGATGAGAAAGTTTCCACATACTGCGATGCAGATCCCCATGATATAAACCTGCGAACACAAGACATCATTTTAGGGGCGCGAACATGAGTAAAATCCAGAAAAGTGCAGTAGTTTCAGATTAGATGGCGCAGTCGCTGTAGATTGAGTAAAAGTTTAGATTAGACATTGCGGTCGCTGTAGTTGTAGTTTAGTCTCAGATTAAGACCCCGTTTCACAGACAGGATTTAGACTAAACCAGGATTAGGCCATAGCTCATTTAGGACATGTACGTTATTTTATTAACATGTGCCTTAGAAAAAAAAATACTGTTGTGCATCTTGAGACAAAAAAAGCACTGATATATATTTTAATATCAATCAGTGCAAGTTTATGTCAGTTAATACAGCTCAGATTTACACTTTAGTCTGGGACTAGACTCGAGCCTTGTCTGTGTTTAGTCGCAGTTTAGTGTCGGATTATAAGTTAGGTTGGCTGTAGATTGAGTTTAGTTTCAGATAATAGGTTTCCTTTTTTAGGTTATATTTGTACCTCCATCCTGGATCTTCACCTGTCGTTCCCACAAGGCATGTACAGAGAGTGGATAACCACATTTACAAACACACTGCACCGCTAGAAAATCAAAAGAACAACAGATCCAGATCCAGATCACATCTGTGGTCATGTTCATCTCTCTGACATTCAGCTGCTGTTTTACCATCTGTGTACATTCAGACAGATCAGACAGTGCTTACACATGACATACAACCATGATCTGAGTCAAAAAGAAAAGAAAACTTTACAGGGAATCAAAACCTTCACACTCCTGAAAGATATGTAAACACAAATAACATTGATTCTCAGAGTGACAGAAAGAAAACTCTTCAGAATACCTCTATTAACTGAACTTTATTTTCTTCACATTTGCTAATCTAATGGCAGATAATACATATTATAAAGGATTTTCTAATTAATGTTTTGAACTTCATGTCAAATTCCATAAATCTTACTAATCTTAAATGTAAAAAAAAAGGCTCAACAGGAAACCTGACATCAAACACCAACAGCACTTCACAATAAGCAACAACTCAACAGCCCATAATACAGCCAGACTGATAAACATTGAAAGCTCAGTCCACACTTATTATGAATATTAACAGTAATATCTTCAACAAAACAAATATGAGCAGAAATACATACGTCTTCTCCGGTACAGGGATGAGAGGCAGTGCTGGGACTTTCTCTGCGTGTGTGTGTGTATGTGAATGTGTGTGTGTGTGTGTGTGTGTGTATGTGTGTTCATGCTAACGAGACTCTTTGTGCAGGGCAGGACAATAGTGTTCTGTGAGTGTGTGTGAGTTGCAGGCGGAGGCAGTCTGTGCTGGACGGACAGTAGATCTATTATCTTACATTACAGCACCCTCTTGCATGCTAACACTGAGAATGTGTGTCTAAATGTGTGATTGTAAGGTTTACAGTAACACAAGTGGCCTCCGAAACATAAACAATTAAAATGGACAACATAGTGTAGCAATAATCAAAATGGCTTTTTATCATGTAAAAGATACAGAAAAGAAAAGCAGATTTTTCTGTATACTCTGTATATTGAG
>NW_026775103.1:0-104554 GCF_963082965.1 Carassius carassius | reverse complement strand
TAACATCTTGGTTGGTGATCTAGTAAAACGGTTATTTTGTATCTCGAGATAAAACAGAAATTTAAAAGTTCTAGCCTGCCTGAAGAAGATACATCAAAGTATCGAAACGTCGCGATATAGGCTTGAACACAGAGACATTTATTTTCCTAAAAGAAAAAAATATATATTTTTGTTTTTTCCATTATTTGAAATTTTATTTTGATCTTTTCCCTTTGATCTTTTTCTTTTGATTTTCATATATAATCACACATCTAGTGTTGGTTCATTTCCTACTGTTTAAAAAAAACACAACGAAATCCAAAGAAGGTTGGTTCATCTCTTTATTGTAAAAAAAGCACAAGAAAATCCAAAAAAAGTTTAAAAAATAAAAAAAGACAAAAAAAACATTTTTTTTTAAATTTTAAGAAATAGAAAAAAGATTAAAACAATATACAGTTGTTGATCTGATCGTTCAATAAATTAAGGATGGTGTTCGTCTTTCAGAACAAGGGTCGTTTCACGACCCCTCGAGCGCGTTTGATCCCTCACAGAGACAGCAGGGATTTCCCCAGACGGGGACGATTTATGAGGGACGATTATTTTGTCGAGCGATCTCGTGACTTCCCATACGAGGTCGTCGGACACGAAGAATCACTCGCGGGTTACAGTAACAGAGTACAGAATGAAACTCGATCGGAGAACAGTGTAAATCCTTTCCGTCGTCAGTCACGTGATCGACGCCCTTTAAATCGGGGATTTAAACCCAAACGAAAGAGAGTGACTTTTGGGGAAAATAGGATTATTTACCCCACTGAGGAGAACAGATTTACTGACCAGAGATACAGAAACACACAATATTCTCCTCGTAACGTAGAGAAGAACAGGAGACGTGAGAATGGCCAGTTTGCACAAAATTATGCTCACCAGAAAAAAAGAATGGGCCAAAAAACTCACTTTGATTCACAGAAAAAATCAGAATACTCTCCTGCTTCTCCCACTTTTCGGAGAATTATTAAGAATATGTATCATCTGATCAGATCTGTCCATCACCTCAGTAATATTGACACACGGGTAGAAAATAACCAGCCTGTCACTCTGAAAAGGTTAACTGAGCTTCTTAAGAGTGTGATCAAACCCTTTGCCCCCACAATGTCCACAAAAGAATTGCTGGAGGGTAATGCAAAGAACTGGGCGTTTACGACACAGTTGGTGTTACAACAACACTATGAAGATATCATAGAGCACACACTGGGGATCTTACGGGGAGAGACACAGAGAAAAGACTGGTTACACGCTTTTGAGATCGCTGTCAAATGGGCGATGCGAAACTTTGGCAAAAGGATCTCCCAGAGGGCAATTCAGCAGGCCGAAACTTTGGTCCTGACCGAATTGCGTTCTGGGACTCCATCCGGGTCTAAGGTACCATCGAATTCTGAAACCGGTAGCAACAGAACATTTGCTCAGGTGGTTAGTGGTGCAGATCAAGCCTCGGTTCAGCAGGGGACAGAAACGGTCAACACAGGGGTGGTCAGACCTAGAACAGGGGTCACACACATCCAGATACAGACATCGCCCACTTTAATGTCAGGCTGGTCTCCTATGAGGAACGACTGGCTTTTGGGAGATGATTTTCCACCTCTGAACCCTCCTGTACAGGCCCCTATACAGTCTCCTAAGGGGAAGAGAATAGAAAAGAAAAAACACCTGACAGAACAGAGACCAAAACTCCACCAGTCTTTATAGAACAAGCTGAGAAAAATCTCTTAGTGAGTTTTGACGATGATGATGAGGAGGAGGAGGATCAGTTAACTCCTGCACAGGGAGATAGACTGGATGATTTAGATGAGATTACGGGTCATCTGTCACAGGAACTTTTCTCTCCTTTTGCCCCTCTGAGGCTGAGGCCCCGATAACCACTGGCCTGCCTTCTCTGGTCCCCATTGTAGCCAGTACGGTGTATGCAGTAAATCCTCTAACGGACACAGCTGAGAGTGCCCAGATCTTCCAAATCCATCAGGGTCCCCAAATCTCTCAGACTTTGATTTCTCAGAATATTCTGTGACATCTCTTCAACTAGGGGCTCCTCACGGGACAGAGAGGGGGGAAACTTCCAAAAAAATGAAAAAATTATCTCTGAAACAGAAAAAAACAGACAAGCAGAGAAAATGAGTAAAACAGTTGAAATCTCTGCAGCCGACATTCAAAGTCAAAGAGTACTACATAAGCCGTACACGCACCTTAGAACTAACAAGAGTTCAACGAGTGGAAACTGGCACTCAAAGAGAAACACGTGGTCATCGGGGACTCTAATTTGAGCAGGATTCCCGCTTTTGACATTCCAGATTTACAGATTGACAGTTTTCCAGGGGCTAAATTGCAGCACGCTGCCAATCTGATAGAAAAAGCTACAGTAGAGACAAAAGTAGAAAAGATAGTCTTAGCGTTTGGCCTGAATAACCGCACACAGAGATTACGCATCTCAGCGATGAGAGAGTGTGCCAGATTGAGTCAGGTGGCACAAGAGAGACTACCAGAGGCCCAACTGTGGATCCCCCTGATCAATATCCCCCAATCTCTCCCAGAAGGAGAAAAAAATATTTTTAGATGAACTGAACAATTACATAGAGGAAAATTATTCCTTCATCCCCCTCCTGCCAGAGGAACAGTTTCAGGTAGAGAGTGACGGCCTGCACTGGACTGCAGAGACAGCCAGGAACATATTGAGCACTGGGCACGATATTTAAACTTGTAGTGAGTGAACACCCGAGAAAGGGTGCCATAGGCTTGTTGTGAATCTTTCCAAACATTTTAGTGTCTCTCCCTCACAGTCATCCCTGCTCATGAAAGGCCTCACGTTTATTCCGTCTGTCCAAAAAATGAAAGACTTCAAACATCAGCTTAGACTGATTTACAAAAATTTCATAGAAGAATAAAATTAGAGGTTTTTTTTGAGGGCAAAAAGACTAAAAAACAAAAATTACCTTTCACACACAATTCGGATTGGACTCCAGCCTTGAGCAGACTTCCCAAGCAAGTAGGCCAGCTGATCACAGCTGATGAGTATGCCTTTAAAAATCTGAATTGGAGCTTGAAACCAAGGCCCAATCTCCAGAGAGAGGAACTGAGAGCCTTGAACACACTTAAAAACCTCAGAGAAATTGTTATTAAACCTGCTGACAAGGGAAATGCCATTGTCATCATGGATAGAGAGCAATATGTCTGGGAGGGAGAGAGACAATTAAACATCAGTGACCACTACAAACCCTTAGAGAAACCCATTTATTTTGAAACCATGAAACAGGTTAGAAAAATCTTAGAACAGATGTATGACAAGGGCATCATTAACTCAAAACAGAGGGAATATTTAAGTGGCAGTGGCACTCCTCGAATGAGAAGATTTTATTTATTGCCAAAGATTCACAAGGAACCTGAAAAATGGAGTATTCCACACGAGATTCCACCCGGCAGACCCATAGTGTCTGATTGCAACAGTGAAACTTATCAGACAGCTGAGTACATCGAGTATTTTCTTAACCCCATCTCTCAGAAACACCCGAGCTATTTGAAGGACACTTATGATTTCATCCAGAAAGTTAAAGACATCAGTATTCCCAGAGGAGCCTTTTTTATTCACCATAGATATTGATAGCCTATATACGAACATAGAAACTGAAGCAGGCCTCCAGGCAGTCCAGGAGTGCATGCTTCAATACTCAGACCCAAAAAGGCCTGACGATTATATTTTAAAATTATTAGATATAAACCTAACTAAAAATGATTTTGAATTTAATTCTAAATATTATTTGCAAGTGAAAGGCACAGCCATGGGCAAAAAGTTTGCCCCTTCCTACGCGAACATCTTCATGGCGAGATGGGAACAATCGGCTCTGGGCTCGTGCACAAAAAGGCCTCTGCATTACTTTAGATTTCTGGATGATATATGGGGAGTGTGTCTTACTCCATGGATGATTTTAAGGACTTTGCAGAACACTTGAATACCCATCAGAGATCAATAACAATTAAATATACAATTGACCCCACAGAGGTCAACTTTCTAGATGTGGTGTCATATAAGGGACAGAAATTTGAAGAGACAGGACAGCTAGACTTTAAAGTGTATTTCAAAGAACGGACACGCATTCCTTACTGCACAAACACAGCTTCCATCCTAAACATACATTTAAAGGGATAGTAAAATCTCAATTACTCAGATTTCACAGGATATGCACAGAACATTCCTGTTTTATGGAAGCAACCAAAATTCTGTTCAGGGCCCTGAGGGACAGGGGATACTCAAGGTCCTTCTTAAGAAGGGCCCTAAAGACTTTTCTCCTCCCCAGGACTCCAAGGAACCCTACAGAGGGTGAAAAAACAAAAATTATACCATTAGTGTCCAATTTCTCGTTAATGAGCAAACAATTAAACCGTGCAGCTAAATCTAACTTGAAAGGTTTTTGAAAAACACTCCCTTCCTGCAGAAACACAAGCAAATAGCTGCCTATAGGAGAAATACAAATTTAGCAGACATGCTAGTGAATAGCAAACTCAGACCTATGGCACCGCAGAACAAAAAGTTAATCTGTAAATACTTTGATCAGAAAAAATGGGTATTCAATCGTGCAACAAAACAAGTCTTTCAAGTCCCACAGCAACTCACTCCAGTAACACAGAACTGCATTTATTTGATTTATTGTGCAAAGTGTTCCAAACAATATGTAGGCCAGACAAAAAATGCTTTAAGGGTCCGGGTCTATCAGCACACACACAACATAAAAAATAAAATAGAAAAACGTAGACACGTAGTCCAGCACTTCCTTACCCACGGCCTTGAGGCCTTCAGGGTGACTGGACTTCAGTCTGACCCATTTTGGTCGCTGTGTGATAGACTGAAATTTGAAAGATTATGGATCATGAGACTTGATACAAAATTTCCAAGAGGTCTTAATGAGACTTAGGAGATCCACCTGACCCTAACCCAAACCTAAACCTAACCAACTAACCATAACACAACCTAAACCTAACCAACTCACCATACCCAAAACCTAAACCTACCAGACACCCCGGGATTCATACCCTGGATTTTACAGACCCATCCTGCACAAACCTAAACTTAACCAGACCTAAAACTGAATAACCCTGGCCTCAATAGCCCTATGAACAGCCTTTAACAGTTGGCCTGCTGTGACCTCTCTTGGTCTTTATGTGATTTGGGGGTGACCAGTGGAGGGATGGACCGTGCACAACCAGAGTGGGACCCTCAGGGTCCTATCCTGGGAAAACACTCTTTTTTCCTAACCCAGCCTGAGCCTCCCTCTCTGGGCCCTCTCTTCTCATGACCTCTAGTGGGTACTCAGCGGAACCACACTTTATGGGCTGTCATAATATAGTATATTTTATTTTTTTAGCGTTTATTCCCATTAAAATAAATAAATAAATATACACCCTAATACATATTAAAAAATAAAAATATGAATACATACTTCATGGGCACTAGAATTCATGGTTTTCATGGATCACTTATAAAGACACACGAGGATAAATATAATACAGTATAAAAAGCATAAAAAAGCATAAAGATAAAATTATAAATACTTCAAGGGCACTAGAAGAGATATATATATTTTTCAGTGATTATCTATAAAAACAGAAGAGATGATTGTGAAAAACATACAGAAAAAGAACTGAATATACATACATATACAATAAATATAAATACATATGAGGCACTAGAGGGTTTTAAGAGTCATAAAGGATTAAAAAACATTATTTATGACTACTTAGAGCACATTTGAGGGATGCATTATTTTTTTGATACATGCAGACTGAGGAGCTGCATTTCTCAAATTGAAAGAGGCAAAGAGCATCGTTTAGATTTGAAAAAAAGCAACGGAAAAAATTCCTTCTATATAAAAAAAAGCAATATGCATCGATTTAAAATATAAGAATAAAAATTAAAAATAAAAATGCAACGTACATAATTCAAATTTGAAAATGCATCGTGTGCCTGTTTGGTTTGAATATTGTATTGGTTTGAAGGATTGGTGGATGGCGTGTCAGTGACGTCATCGACTGGCTTTGATATACCTAACGGGACGCAGTTTGAATCAGAAGGATTGTTGGACTGCTTGCAGTAACATCTTGGTTGGTGATCTAGTAAAACGGTTATTTTGTATCTCGAGATAAAACAGAAAATTTAAAAGTTCAAGCCTGCCTGAAGAAGATACATCAAAGTATCGAAACGTCGCGATATAGGCTTGAACACAGAGACATTTATTTTCCTAAAAGAAAAAAATATATATTTTGTTTTTTCCATTATTTTGAAATTTTATTTTGATCTTTTCCCTTTGATCTTTTTCTTTTGATTTTCATATATAATCACACATCTAGTGTTGGTTCATTTCCTACTGTTTAAAAAAACACAACGAAATCCAAAGAAGGTTGGTTCATCTCTTTATTGTAAAAAAAGCACAAGAAAATCCAAAAAAAGTTTAAAAAATAAAAAAAGACAAAAAAAAACATTTTTTTTAAATTTTAAGAAATAGAAAAAAGATTAAAACAATATACAGTTGTTGATCTGATCGTTCAATAAATTAAGGATGGTGTTCGTCTTTCAGAACAAGGGTCGTTTCACGACCCCTCGAGCGCGTTTGATCCCTCACAGAGACAGCAGGGATTTCCCCAGACGGGGACGATTTATGAGGGACGATTATTTTGTCGAGCGATCTCGTGACTTCCCATACGAGGTCGTCGGACACGAAGAATCACTCGCGGGTTACAGTAACAGAGTACAGAATGAAACTCGATCGGAGAACAGTGTAAATCCTTTCCGTCGTCAGTCACGTGATCGACGCCCTTTAAATCGGGGATTTAAACCCAAACGAAAGAGAGTGACTTTTGGGGAAAATAGGATTATTTACCCCACTGAGGAGAACAGATTTACTGACCAGAGATACAGAAACACACAATATTCTCCTCGTAACGTAGAGAAGAACAGGAGACGTGAGAATGGCCAGTTTGCACAAAATTATGCTCACCAGAAAAAAAGAATGGGCCAAAAAACTCACTTTGATTCACAGAAAAAATCAGAATACTCTCCTGCTTCTCCCACTTTTCGGAGAATTATTAAGAATATGTATCATCTGATCAGATCTGTCCATCACCTCAGTAATATTGACACACGGGTAGAAAATAACCAGCCTGTCACTCTGAAAAGGTTAACTGAGCTTCTTAAGAGTGTGATCAAACCCTTTGCCCCCACAATGTCCACAAAAGAATTGCTGGAGGGTAATGCAAAGAACTGGGCGTTTACGACACAGTTGGTGTTACAACAACACTATGAAGATATCATAGAGCACACACTGGGGATCTTACGGGGAGAGACACAGAGAAAAGACTGGTTACACGCTTTTGAGATCGCTGTCAAATGGGCGATGCGAAACTTTGGCAAAAGGATCTCCCAGAGGGCAATTCAGCAGGCCGAAACTTTGGTCCTGACCGAATTGCGTTCTGGGACTCCATCCGGGTCTAAGGTACCATCGAATTCTGAAACCGGTAGCAACAGAACATTTGCTCAGGTGGTTAGTGGTGCAGATCAAGCCTCGGTTCAGCAGGGGACAGAAACGGTCAACACAGGGGTGGTCAGACCTAGAACAGGGGTCACACACATCCAGATACAGACATCGCCCACTTTAATGTCAGGCTGGTCTCCTATGAGGAACGACTGGCTTTTGGGAGATGATTTTCCACCTCTGAACCCTCCTGTACAGGCCCCTATACAGTCTCCTAAGGGGAAGAGAATAGAAAAGAAAAAACACCTGACAGAACAGAGACCAAAAACTCCACCAGTCTTTATAGAACAAGCTGAGAAAAATCTCTTAGTGAGTTTTGACGATGATGATGAGGAGGAGGAGGATCAGTTAACTCCTGCACAGGGAGATAGACTGGATGATTTAGATGAGATTACGGGTCATCTGTCACAGGAACTTTTCTCTCCTTTTGCCCCCTCTGAGGCTGAGGCCCCGATAACCACTGGCCTGCCTTCTCTGGTCCCCATTGTAGCCAGTACGGTGTATGCAGTAAATCCTCTAACGGACACAGCTGAGAGTGCCCAGATCTTCCAAAATCCATCAGGGTCCCCAAATCTCTCAGACTTTGATTTCTCAGAATATTCTGTGACATCTCTTCAACTAGGGGCTCCTCACGGGACAGAGAGGGGGGAAACTTCCAAAAAAATGGAAAAAATTATCTCTGAAACAGAAAAAAACAGACAAGCAGAGAAAATGAGTAAAACAGTTGAAATCTCTGCAGCCGACATTCAAAGTCAAAGAGTACTACATAAGCCGTACACGCACCTTAGAACTAACAAGAAGTTCAACGAGTGGAAACTGGCACTCAAAGAGAAACACGTGGTCATCGGGGACTCTAATTTGAGCAGGATTCCCGCTTTTGACATTCCAGATTTACAGATTGACAGTTTTCCAGGGGCTAAATTGCAGCACGCTGCCAATCTGATAGAAAAAGCTACAGTAGAGACAAAAGTAGAAAAGATAGTCTTAGCGTTTGGCCTGAATAACCGCACACAGAGATTACGCATCTCAGCGATGAGAGAGTGTGCCAGATTGAGTCAGGTGGCACAAGAGAGACTACCAGAGGCCCAACTGTGGATCCCCCTGATCAATATCCCCCAATCTCTCCCAGAAGGAGAAAAAATATTTTTAGATGAACTGAACAATTACATAGAGGAAAATTATTCCTTCATCCCCCTCCTGCCAGAGGAACAGTTTCAGGTAGAGAGTGACGGCCTGCACTGGACTGCAGAGACAGCCAGGAACATATTGGAGCACTGGGCACGATATTTAAACTTGTAGTGAGTGAACACCCGAGAAAGGGTGCCCATAGGCTTGTTGTGAATCTTTCCAAACATTTTAGTGTCTCTCCCTCACAGTCATCCCTGCTCATGAAAGGCCTCACGTTTATTCCGTCTGTCCAAAAAATGAAAGACTTCAAACATCAGCTTAGACTGGATTTACAAAAATTTCATAGAAGAATAAAATTAGAGGTTTTTTTTGAGGGCAAAAAGACTAAAAAACAAAAATTACCTTTCACACACAATTCGGATTGGACTCCAGCCTTGAGCAGACTTCCCAAGCAAGTAGGCCAGCTGATCACAGCTGATGAGTATGCCTTTAAAAATCTGAATTGGAGCTTGAAACCAAGGCCCAATCTCCAGAGAGAGGAACTGAGAGCCTTGAACACACTTAAAAACCTCAGAGAAATTGTTATTAAACCTGCTGACAAGGGAAATGCCATTGTCATCATGGATAGAGAGCAATATGTCTGGGAGGGAGAGAGACAATTAAACATCAGTGACCACTACAAACCCTTAGAGAAACCCATTTATTTTGAAACCATGAAACAGGTTAGAAAAATCTTAGAACAGATGTATGACAAGGGCATCATTAACTCAAAACAGAGGGAATATTTAAGTGGCAGTGGCACTCCTCGAATGAGAAGATTTTATTTATTGCCAAAGATTCACAAGGAACCTGAAAAATGGAGTATTCCACACGAGATTCCACCCGGCAGACCCATAGTGTCTGATTGCAACAGTGAAACTTATCAGACAGCTGAGTACATCGAGTATTTTCTTAACCCCATCTCTCAGAAACACCCGAGCTATTTGAAGGACACTTATGATTTCATCCAGAAAGTTAAAGACATCAGTATTCCCAGAGGAGCCTTTTTATTCACCATAGATATTGATAGCCTATATACGAACATAGAAACTGAAGCAGGCCTCCAGGCAGTCCAGGAGTGCATGCTTCAATACTCAGACCCAAAAAGGCCTGACGATTATATTTTAAAATTATTAGATATAAACCTAACTAAAAATGATTTTGAATTTAATTCTAAATATTATTTGCAAGTGAAAGGCACAGCCATGGGCAAAAAGTTTGCCCCTTCCTACGCGAACATCTTCATGGCGAGATGGGAACAATCGGCTCTGGGCTCGTGCACAAAAAGGCCTCTGCATTACTTTAGATTTCTGGATGATATATGGGGAGTGTGGTCTTACTCCATGGATGATTTTAAGGACTTTGCAGAACACTTGAATACCCATCAGAGATCAATAACAATTAAATATACAATTGACCCCACAGAGGTCAACTTTCTAGATGTGGTGTCATATAAGGGACAGAAATTTGAAGAGACAGGACAGCTAGACTTTAAAGTGTATTTCAAAGAAACGGACACGCATTCCTTACTGCACAAACACAGCTTCCATCCTAAACATACATTTAAAGGGATAGTAAAATCTCAATTACTCAGATTTCACAGGATATGCACAGAACATTCCTGTTTTATGGAAGCAACCAAAATTCTGTTCAGGGCCCTGAGGGACAGGGGATACTCAAGGTCCTTCTTAAGAAGGGCCCTAAAGACTTTTCTCCTCCCCAGGACTCCAAGGAACCCTACAGAGGGTGAAAAAACAAAAATTATACCATTAGTGTCCAATTTCTCGTTAATGAGCAAACAATTAAACCGTGCAGCTAAATCTAACTTTGAAAGGTTTTTTGAAAACACTCCCTTCCTGCAGAAACACAAGCAAATAGCTGCCTATAGGAGAAATACAAATTTAGCAGACATGCTAGTGAATAGCAAACTCAGACCTATGGCACCGCAGAACAAAAAGTTAATCTGTAAATACTTTGATCAGAAAAAATGGGTATTCAATCGTGCAACAAAACAAGTCTTTCAAGTCCCACAGCAACTCACTCCAGTAACACAGAACTGCATTTATTTGATTTATTGTGCAAAGTGTTCCAAACAATATGTAGGCCAGACAAAAAATGCTTTAAGGGTCCGGGTCTATCAGCACACACACAACATAAAAAATAAAATAGAAAAACGTAGACACGTAGTCCAGCACTTCCTTACCCACGGCCTTGAGGCCTTCAGGGTGACTGGACTTCAGTCTGACCCATTTTGGTCGCTGTGTGATAGACTGAAATTTGAAAGATTATGGATCATGAGACTTGATACAAAATTTCCAAGAGGTCTTAATGAGACTTAGGAGATCCACCTGACCCTAACCCAAACCTAAACCTAACCAACTAACCATAACACAACCTAAACCTAACCAACTCACCATACCCAAAACCTAAAACCTACCAGACACCCCGGGATTCATACCCTGGATTTTACAGACCCATCCTGCACAAACCTAAACTTAACCAGACCTAAAACTGAATAACCCTGGCCTCAATAGCCCTATGAACAGCCTTTAACAGTTGGCCTGCTGTGACCTCTCTTGGTCTTTATGTGATTTGGGGGTGACCAGTGGAGGGATGGACCGTGCACAACCCAGAGTGGGACCCTCAGGGTCCTATCCTGGGAAAACACTCTTTTTTCCTAACCCAGCCTGAGCCTCCCTCTCTGGGCCCTCTCTTCTCATGACCTCTAGTGGGTACTCAGCGGAACCACACTTTATGGGCTGTCATAATATAGTATATTTTATTTTTTTAGCGTTTATTCCCATTAAAATAAATAAATAAATATACACCCTAATACATATTAAAAAATAAAAATATGAATACATACTTCATGGGCACTAGAATTCATGGTTTTCATGGATCACTTATAAAGACACACGAGGATAAATATAATACAGTATAAAAAGCATAAAAAAGCATAAAGATAAAATTATAAATACTTCAAGGGCACTAGAAGAGATATATATATTTTTCAGTGATTATCTATAAAAACAGAAAGAGATGATTGTGAAAAACATACAGAAAAAGAACTGAATATACATACATATACAATAAATATAAATACATATGAGGCACTAGAGGGTTTTAAGAGTCATAAAGGATTAAAAAACATTATTTATGACTACTTAGAGCACATTTGAGGGATGCATTATTTTTTTGATACATGCAGACTGAGGAGCTGCATTTCTCAAATTGAAAGAGGCAAAGAGCATCGTTTAGATTTGAAAAAAAGCAACGGAAAAAATTCCTTCTATATAAAAAAAAGCAATATGCATCGATTTAAAATATAAGAATAAAAATTAAAAATAAAAATGCAACGTACATAATTCAAATTTGAAAATGCATCGTGTGCCTGTTTGGTTTGAATATTGTATTGGTTTGAAGGGATTGGTGGATGGCGTGTCAGTGACGTCATCGACTGGCTTTGATATACCTAACGGGACGCAGTTTGAATCAGAAGGATTGTTGGACTGCTTGCAGTAACATCTTGGTTGGTGATCTAGTAAAACGGTTATTTTGTATCTCGAGATAAAACAGAAAATTTAAAAGTTCAAGCCTGCCTGAAGAAGATACATCAAAGTATCGAAACGTCGCGATATAGGCTTGAACACAGAGACATTTATTTTCCTAAAAGAAAAAAATATATATTTTTGTTTTTTCCATTATTTTGAAATTTTATTTTGATCTTTTCCCTTTGATCTTTTTCTTTTGATTTTCATATATAATCACACATCTAGTGTTGGTTCATTTCCTACTGTTTAAAAAAAACACAACGAAATCCAAAGAAGGTTGGTTCATCTCTTTATTGTAAAAAAAGCACAAGAAAATCCAAAAAAAAGTTTAAAAAATAAAAAAAGACAAAAAAAACATTTTTTTTAAATTTTAAGAAATAGAAAAAAGATTAAAACAATATACAGTTGTTGATCTGATCGTTCAATAAATTAAGGATGGTGTTCGTCTTTCAGAACAAGGGTCGTTTCACGACCCCTCGAGCGCGTTTGATCCCTCACAGAGACAGCAGGGATTTCCCCAGACGGGGACGATTTATGAGGGACGATTATTTTGTCGAGCGATCTCGTGACTTCCCATACGAGGTCGTCGGACACGAAGAATCACTCGCGGGTTACAGTAACAGAGTACAGAATGAAACTCGATCGGAGAACAGTGTAAATCCTTTCCGTCGTCAGTCACGTGATCGACGCCCTTTAAATCGGGGATTTAAACCCAAACGAAAGAGAGTGACTTTTGGGGAAAATAGGATTATTTACCCCACTGAGGAGAACAGATTTACTGACCAGAGATACAGAAACACACAATATTCTCCTCGTAACGTAGAGAAGAACAGGAGACGTGAGAATGGCCAGTTTGCACAAAATTATGCTCACCAGAAAAAAAGAATGGGCCAAAAAACTCACTTTGATTCACAGAAAAAATCAGAATACTCTCCTGCTTCTCCCACTTTTCGGAGAATTATTAAGAATATGTATCATCTGATCAGATCTGTCCATCACCTCAGTAATATTGACACACGGGTAGAAAATAACCAGCCTGTCACTCTGAAAAGGTTAACTGAGCTTCTTAAGAGTGTGATCAAACCCTTTGCCCCCACAATGTCCACAAAAGAATTGCTGGAGGGTAATGCAAAGAACTGGGCGTTTACGACACAGTTGGTGTTACAACAACACTATGAAGATATCATAGAGCACACACTGGGGATCTTACGGGGAGAGACACAGAGAAAAGACTGGTTACACGCTTTTGAGATCGCTGTCAAATGGGCGATGCGAAACTTTGGCAAAAGGATCTCCCAGAGGGCAATTCAGCAGGCCGAAACTTTGGTCCTGACCGAATTGCGTTCTGGGACTCCATCCGGGTCTAAGGTACCATCGAATTCTGAAACCGGTAGCAACAGAACATTTGCTCAGGTGGTTAGTGGTGCAGATCAAGCCTCGGTTCAGCAGGGGACAGAAACGGTCAACACAGGGGTGGTCAGACCTAGAACAGGGGTCACACACATCCAGATACAGACATCGCCCACTTTAATGTCAGGCTGGTCTCCTATGAGGAACGACTGGCTTTTGGGAGATGATTTTCCACCTCTGAACCCTCCTGTACAGGCCCCTATACAGTCTCCTAAGGGGAAGAGAATAGAAAAGAAAAAACACCTGACAGAACAGAGACCAAAAACTCCACCAGTCTTTATAGAACAAGCTGAGAAAAATCTCTTAGTGAGTTTTGACGATGATGATGAGGAGGAGGAGGATCAGTTAACTCCTGCACAGGGAGATAGACTGGATGATTTAGATGAGATTACGGGTCATCTGTCACAGGAACTTTTCTCTCCTTTTGCCCCCTCTGAGGCTGAGGCCCCGATAACCACTGGCCTGCCTTCTCTGGTCCCCATTGTAGCCAGTACGGTGTATGCAGTAAATCCTCTAACGGACACAGCTGAGAGTGCCCAGATCTTCCAAAATCCATCAGGGTCCCCAAATCTCTCAGACTTTGATTTCTCAGAATATTCTGTGACATCTCTTCAACTAGGGGCTCCTCACGGGACAGAGAGGGGGGAAACTTCCAAAAAAATGGAAAAAATTATCTCTGAAACAGAAAAAAACAGACAAGCAGAGAAAATGAGTAAAACAGTTGAAATCTCTGCAGCCGACATTCAAAGTCAAAGAGTACTACATAAGCCGTACACGCACCTTAGAACTAACAAGAAGTTCAACGAGTGGAAACTGGCACTCAAAGAGAAACACGTGGTCATCGGGGACTCTAATTTGAGCAGGATTCCCGCTTTTGACATTCCAGATTTACAGATTGACAGTTTTCCAGGGGCTAAATTGCAGCACGCTGCCAATCTGATAGAAAAAGCTACAGTAGAGACAAAAGTAGAAAAGATAGTCTTAGCGTTTGGCCTGAATAACCGCACACAGAGATTACGCATCTCAGCGATGAGAGAGTGTGCCAGATTGAGTCAGGTGGCACAAGAGAGACTACCAGAGGCCCAACTGTGGATCCCCCTGATCAATATCCCCCAATCTCTCCCAGAAGGAGAAAAAATATTTTTAGATGAACTGAACAATTACATAGAGGAAAATTATTCCTTCATCCCCCTCCTGCCAGAGGAACAGTTTCAGGTAGAGAGTGACGGCCTGCACTGGACTGCAGAGACAGCCAGGAACATATTGGAGCACTGGGCACGATATTTAAACTTGTAGTGAGTGAACACCCGAGAAAGGGTGCCCATAGGCTTGTTGTGAATCTTTCCAAACATTTTAGTGTCTCTCCCTCACAGTCATCCCTGCTCATGAAAGGCCTCACGTTTATTCCGTCTGTCCAAAAAATGAAAGACTTCAAACATCAGCTTAGACTGGATTTACAAAAATTTCATAGAAGAATAAAATTAGAGGTTTTTTTTGAGGGCAAAAAGACTAAAAAACAAAAATTACCTTTCACACACAATTCGGATTGGACTCCAGCCTTGAGCAGACTTCCCAAGCAAGTAGGCCAGCTGATCACAGCTGATGAGTATGCCTTTAAAAATCTGAATTGGAGCTTGAAACCAAGGCCCAATCTCCAGAGAGAGGAACTGAGAGCCTTGAACACACTTAAAAACCTCAGAGAAATTGTTATTAAACCTGCTGACAAGGGAAATGCCATTGTCATCATGGATAGAGAGCAATATGTCTGGGAGGGAGAGAGACAATTAAACATCAGTGACCACTACAAACCCTTAGAGAAACCCATTTATTTTGAAACCATGAAACAGGTTAGAAAAATCTTAGAACAGATGTATGACAAGGGCATCATTAACTCAAAACAGAGGGAATATTTAAGTGGCAGTGGCACTCCTCGAATGAGAAGATTTTATTTATTGCCAAAGATTCACAAGGAACCTGAAAAATGGAGTATTCCACACGAGATTCCACCCGGCAGACCCATAGTGTCTGATTGCAACAGTGAAACTTATCAGACAGCTGAGTACATCGAGTATTTTCTTAACCCCATCTCTCAGAAACACCCGAGCTATTTGAAGGACACTTATGATTTCATCCAGAAAGTTAAAGACATCAGTATTCCCAGAGGAGCCTTTTTATTCACCATAGATATTGATAGCCTATATACGAACATAGAAACTGAAGCAGGCCTCCAGGCAGTCCAGGAGTGCATGCTTCAATACTCAGACCCAAAAAGGCCTGACGATTATATTTTAAAATTATTAGATATAAACCTAACTAAAAATGATTTTGAATTTAATTCTAAATATTATTTGCAAGTGAAAGGCACAGCCATGGGCAAAAAGTTTGCCCCTTCCTACGCGAACATCTTCATGGCGAGATGGGAACAATCGGCTCTGGGCTCGTGCACAAAAAGGCCTCTGCATTACTTTAGATTTCTGGATGATATATGGGGAGTGTGGTCTTACTCCATGGATGATTTTAAGGACTTTGCAGAACACTTGAATACCCATCAGAGATCAATAACAATTAAATATACAATTGACCCCACAGAGGTCAACTTTCTAGATGTGGTGTCATATAAGGGACAGAAATTTGAAGAGACAGGACAGCTAGACTTTAAAGTGTATTTCAAAGAAACGGACACGCATTCCTTACTGCACAAACACAGCTTCCATCCTAAACATACATTTAAAGGGATAGTAAAATCTCAATTACTCAGATTTCACAGGATATGCACAGAACATTCCTGTTTTATGGAAGCAACCAAAATTCTGTTCAGGGCCCTGAGGGACAGGGGATACTCAAGGTCCTTCTTAAGAAGGGCCCTAAAGACTTTTCTCCTCCCCAGGACTCCAAGGAACCCTACAGAGGGTGAAAAAACAAAAATTATACCATTAGTGTCCAATTTCTCGTTAATGAGCAAACAATTAAACCGTGCAGCTAAATCTAACTTTGAAAGGTTTTTTGAAAACACTCCCTTCCTGCAGAAACACAAGCAAATAGCTGCCTATAGGAGAAATACAAATTTAGCAGACATGCTAGTGAATAGCAAACTCAGACCTATGGCACCGCAGAACAAAAAGTTAATCTGTAAATACTTTGATCAGAAAAAATGGGTATTCAATCGTGCAACAAAACAAGTCTTTCAAGTCCCACAGCAACTCACTCCAGTAACACAGAACTGCATTTATTTGATTTATTGTGCAAAGTGTTCCAAACAATATGTAGGCCAGACAAAAAATGCTTTAAGGGTCCGGGTCTATCAGCACACACACAACATAAAAAATAAAATAGAAAAACGTAGACACGTAGTCCAGCACTTCCTTACCCACGGCCTTGAGGCCTTCAGGGTGACTGGACTTCAGTCTGACCCATTTTGGTCGCTGTGTGATAGACTGAAATTTGAAAGATTATGGATCATGAGACTTGATACAAAATTTCCAAGAGGTCTTAATGAGACTTAGGAGATCCACCTGACCCTAACCCAAACCTAAACCTAACCAACTAACCATAACACAACCTAAACCTAACCAACTCACCATACCCAAAACCTAAAACCTACCAGACACCCCGGGATTCATACCCTGGATTTTACAGACCCATCCTGCACAAACCTAAACTTAACCAGACCTAAAACTGAATAACCCTGGCCTCAATAGCCCTATGAACAGCCTTTAACAGTTGGCCTGCTGTGACCTCTCTTGGTCTTTATGTGATTTGGGGGTGACCAGTGGAGGGATGGACCGTGCACAACCCAGAGTGGGACCCTCAGGGTCCTATCCTGGGAAAACACTCTTTTTTCCTAACCCAGCCTGAGCCTCCCTCTCTGGGCCCTCTCTTCTCATGACCTCTAGTGGGTACTCAGCGGAACCACACTTTATGGGCTGTCATAATATAGTATATTTTATTTTTTTAGCGTTTATTCCCATTAAAATAAATAAATAAATATACACCCTAATACATATTAAAAAATAAAAATATGAATACATACTTCATGGGCACTAGAATTCATGGTTTTCATGGATCACTTATAAAGACACACGAGGATAAATATAATACAGTATAAAAAGCATAAAAAAGCATAAAGATAAAATTATAAATACTTCAAGGGCACTAGAAGAGATATATATTTTTCAGTGATTATCTATAAAAACAGAAAGAGATGATTGTGAAAAACATACAGAAAAAGAACTGAATATACATACATATACAATAAATATAAATACATATGAGGCACTAGAGGGTTTTAAGAGTCATAAAGGATTAAAAAACATTATTTATGACTACTTAGAGCACATTTGAGGGATGCATTATTTTTTTGATACATGCAGACTGAGGAGCTGCATTTCTCAAATTGAAAGAGGCAAAGAGCATCGTTTAGATTTGAAAAAAAGCAACGGAAAAAATTCCTTCTATATAAAAAAAAGCAATATGCATCGATTTAAAATATAAGAATAAAAATTAAAAATAAAAATGCAACGTACATAATTCAAATTTGAAAATGCATCGTGTGCCTGTTTGGTTTGAATATTGTATTGGTTTGAAGGGATTGGTGGATGGCGTGTCAGTGACGTCATCGACTGGCTTTGATATACCTAACGGGACGCAGTTTGAATCAGAAGGATTGTTGGACTGCTTGCAGTAACATCTTGGTTGGTGATCTAGTAAAACGGTTATTTTGTATCTCGAGATAAAACAGAAAATTTAAAAGTTCAAGCCTGCCTGAAGAAGATACATCAAAGTATCGAAACGTCGCGATATAGGCTTGAACACAGAGACATTTATTTTCCTAAAAGAAAAAAATATATATTTTTGTTTTTTCCATTATTTTGAAATTTTATTTTGATCTTTTCCCTTTGATCTTTTTCTTTTGATTTTCATATATAATCACACATCTAGTGTTGGTTCATTTCCTACTGTTTAAAAAAAACACAACGAAATCCAAAGAAGGTTGGTTCATCTCTTTATTGTAAAAAAAGCACAAGAAAATCCAAAAAAAAGTTTAAAAAATAAAAAAAGACAAAAAAAACATTTTTTTTAAATTTTAAGAAATAGAAAAAAGATTAAAACAATATACAGTTGTTGATCTGATCGTTCAATAAATTAAGGATGGTGTTCGTCTTTCAGAACAAGGGTCGTTTCACGACCCCTCGAGCGCGTTTGATCCCTCACAGAGACAGCAGGGATTTCCCCAGACGGGGACGATTTATGAGGGACGATTATTTTGTCGAGCGATCTCGTGACTTCCCATACGAGGTCGTCGGACACGAAGAATCACTCGCGGGTTACAGTAACAGAGTACAGAATGAAACTCGATCGGAGAACAGTGTAAATCCTTTCCGTCGTCAGTCACGTGATCGACGCCCTTTAAATCGGGGATTTAAACCCAAACGAAAGAGAGTGACTTTTGGGGAAAATAGGATTATTTACCCCACTGAGGAGAACAGATTTACTGACCAGAGATACAGAAACACACAATATTCTCCTCGTAACGTAGAGAAGAACAGGAGACGTGAGAATGGCCAGTTTGCACAAAATTATGCTCACCAGAAAAAAAGAATGGGCCAAAAAACTCACTTTGATTCACAGAAAAAATCAGAATACTCTCCTGCTTCTCCCACTTTTCGGAGAATTATTAAGAATATGTATCATCTGATCAGATCTGTCCATCACCTCAGTAATATTGACACACGGGTAGAAAATAACCAGCCTGTCACTCTGAAAAGGTTAACTGAGCTTCTTAAGAGTGTGATCAAACCCTTTGCCCCCACAATGTCCACAAAAGAATTGCTGGAGGGTAATGCAAAGAACTGGGCGTTTACGACACAGTTGGTGTTACAACAACACTATGAAGATATCATAGAGCACACACTGGGGATCTTACGGGGAGAGACACAGAGAAAAGACTGGTTACACGCTTTTGAGATCGCTGTCAAATGGGCGATGCGAAACTTTGGCAAAAGGATCTCCCAGAGGGCAATTCAGCAGGCCGAAACTTTGGTCCTGACCGAATTGCGTTCTGGGACTCCATCCGGGTCTAAGGTACCATCGAATTCTGAAACCGGTAGCAACAGAACATTTGCTCAGGTGGTTAGTGGTGCAGATCAAGCCTCGGTTCAGCAGGGGACAGAAACGGTCAACACAGGGGTGGTCAGACCTAGAACAGGGGTCACACACATCCAGATACAGACATCGCCCACTTTAATGTCAGGCTGGTCTCCTATGAGGAACGACTGGCTTTTGGGAGATGATTTTCCACCTCTGAACCCTCCTGTACAGGCCCCTATACAGTCTCCTAAGGGGAAGAGAATAGAAAAGAAAAAACACCTGACAGAACAGAGACCAAAAACTCCACCAGTCTTTATAGAACAAGCTGAGAAAAATCTCTTAGTGAGTTTTGACGATGATGATGAGGAGGAGGAGGATCAGTTAACTCCTGCACAGGGAGATAGACTGGATGATTTAGATGAGATTACGGGTCATCTGTCACAGGAACTTTTCTCTCCTTTTGCCCCCTCTGAGGCTGAGGCCCCGATAACCACTGGCCTGCCTTCTCTGGTCCCCATTGTAGCCAGTACGGTGTATGCAGTAAATCCTCTAACGGACACAGCTGAGAGTGCCCAGATCTTCCAAAATCCATCAGGGTCCCCAAATCTCTCAGACTTTGATTTCTCAGAATATTCTGTGACATCTCTTCAACTAGGGGCTCCTCACGGGACAGAGAGGGGGGAAACTTCCAAAAAAATGGAAAAAATTATCTCTGAAACAGAAAAAAACAGACAAGCAGAGAAAATGAGTAAAACAGTTGAAATCTCTGCAGCCGACATTCAAAGTCAAAGAGTACTACATAAGCCGTACACGCACCTTAGAACTAACAAGAAGTTCAACGAGTGGAAACTGGCACTCAAAGAGAAACACGTGGTCATCGGGGACTCTAATTTGAGCAGGATTCCCGCTTTTGACATTCCAGATTTACAGATTGACAGTTTTCCAGGGGCTAAATTGCAGCACGCTGCCAATCTGATAGAAAAAGCTACAGTAGAGACAAAAGTAGAAAAGATAGTCTTAGCGTTTGGCCTGAATAACCGCACACAGAGATTACGCATCTCAGCGATGAGAGAGTGTGCCAGATTGAGTCAGGTGGCACAAGAGAGACTACCAGAGGCCCAACTGTGGATCCCCCTGATCAATATCCCCCAATCTCTCCCAGAAGGAGAAAAAATATTTTTAGATGAACTGAACAATTACATAGAGGAAAATTATTCCTTCATCCCCCTCCTGCCAGAGGAACAGTTTCAGGTAGAGAGTGACGGCCTGCACTGGACTGCAGAGACAGCCAGGAACATATTGGAGCACTGGGCACGATATTTAAACTTGTAGTGAGTGAACACCCGAGAAAGGGTGCCCATAGGCTTGTTGTGAATCTTTCCAAACATTTTAGTGTCTCTCCCTCACAGTCATCCCTGCTCATGAAAGGCCTCACGTTTATTCCGTCTGTCCAAAAAATGAAAGACTTCAAACATCAGCTTAGACTGGATTTACAAAAATTTCATAGAAGAATAAAATTAGAGGTTTTTTTTGAGGGCAAAAAGACTAAAAAACAAAAATTACCTTTCACACACAATTCGGATTGGACTCCAGCCTTGAGCAGACTTCCCAAGCAAGTAGGCCAGCTGATCACAGCTGATGAGTATGCCTTTAAAAATCTGAATTGGAGCTTGAAACCAAGGCCCAATCTCCAGAGAGAGGAACTGAGAGCCTTGAACACACTTAAAAACCTCAGAGAAATTGTTATTAAACCTGCTGACAAGGGAAATGCCATTGTCATCATGGATAGAGAGCAATATGTCTGGGAGGGAGAGAGACAATTAAACATCAGTGACCACTACAAACCCTTAGAGAAACCCATTTATTTTGAAACCATGAAACAGGTTAGAAAAATCTTAGAACAGATGTATGACAAGGGCATCATTAACTCAAAACAGAGGGAATATTTAAGTGGCAGTGGCACTCCTCGAATGAGAAGATTTTATTTATTGCCAAAGATTCACAAGGAACCTGAAAAATGGAGTATTCCACACGAGATTCCACCCGGCAGACCCATAGTGTCTGATTGCAACAGTGAAACTTATCAGACAGCTGAGTACATCGAGTATTTTCTTAACCCCATCTCTCAGAAACACCCGAGCTATTTGAAGGACACTTATGATTTCATCCAGAAAGTTAAAGACATCAGTATTCCCAGAGGAGCCTTTTTATTCACCATAGATATTGATAGCCTATATACGAACATAGAAACTGAAGCAGGCCTCCAGGCAGTCCAGGAGTGCATGCTTCAATACTCAGACCCAAAAAGGCCTGACGATTATATTTTAAAATTATTAGATATAAACCTAACTAAAAATGATTTTGAATTTAATTCTAAATATTATTTGCAAGTGAAAGGCACAGCCATGGGCAAAAAGTTTGCCCCTTCCTACGCGAACATCTTCATGGCGAGATGGGAACAATCGGCTCTGGGCTCGTGCACAAAAAGGCCTCTGCATTACTTTAGATTTCTGGATGATATATGGGGAGTGTGGTCTTACTCCATGGATGATTTTAAGGACTTTGCAGAACACTTGAATACCCATCAGAGATCAATAACAATTAAATATACAATTGACCCCACAGAGGTCAACTTTCTAGATGTGGTGTCATATAAGGGACAGAAATTTGAAGAGACAGGACAGCTAGACTTTAAAGTGTATTTCAAAGAAACGGACACGCATTCCTTACTGCACAAACACAGCTTCCATCCTAAACATACATTTAAAGGGATAGTAAAATCTCAATTACTCAGATTTCACAGGATATGCACAGAACATTCCTGTTTTATGGAAGCAACCAAAATTCTGTTCAGGGCCCTGAGGGACAGGGGATACTCAAGGTCCTTCTTAAGAAGGGCCCTAAAGACTTTTCTCCTCCCCAGGACTCCAAGGAACCCTACAGAGGGTGAAAAAACAAAAATTATACCATTAGTGTCCAATTTCTCGTTAATGAGCAAACAATTAAACCGTGCAGCTAAATCTAACTTTGAAAGGTTTTTTGAAAACACTCCCTTCCTGCAGAAACACAAGCAAATAGCTGCCTATAGGAGAAATACAAATTTAGCAGACATGCTAGTGAATAGCAAACTCAGACCTATGGCACCGCAGAACAAAAAGTTAATCTGTAAATACTTTGATCAGAAAAAATGGGTATTCAATCGTGCAACAAAACAAGTCTTTCAAGTCCCACAGCAACTCACTCCAGTAACACAGAACTGCATTTATTTGATTTATTGTGCAAAGTGTTCCAAACAATATGTAGGCCAGACAAAAAATGCTTTAAGGGTCCGGGTCTATCAGCACACACACAACATAAAAAATAAAATAGAAAAACGTAGACACGTAGTCCAGCACTTCCTTACCCACGGCCTTGAGGCCTTCAGGGTGACTGGACTTCAGTCTGACCCATTTTGGTCGCTGTGTGATAGACTGAAATTTGAAAGATTATGGATCATGAGACTTGATACAAAATTTCCAAGAGGTCTTAATGAGACTTAGGAGATCCACCTGACCCTAACCCAAACCTAAACCTAACCAACTAACCATAACACAACCTAAACCTAACCAACTCACCATACCCAAAACCTAAAACCTACCAGACACCCCGGGATTCATACCCTGGATTTTACAGACCCATCCTGCACAAACCTAAACTTAACCAGACCTAAAACTGAATAACCCTGGCCTCAATAGCCCTATGAACAGCCTTTAACAGTTGGCCTGCTGTGACCTCTCTTGGTCTTTATGTGATTTGGGGGTGACCAGTGGAGGGATGGACCGTGCACAACCCAGAGTGGGACCCTCAGGGTCCTATCCTGGGAAAACACTCTTTTTTCCTAACCCAGCCTGAGCCTCCCTCTCTGGGCCCTCTCTTCTCATGACCTCTAGTGGGTACTCAGCGGAACCACACTTTATGGGCTGTCATAATATAGTATATTTTATTTTTTTAGCGTTTATTCCCATTAAAATAAATAAATAAATATACACCCTAATACATATTAAAAAATAAAAATATGAATACATACTTCATGGGCACTAGAATTCATGGTTTTCATGGATCACTTATAAAGACACACGAGGATAAATATAATACAGTATAAAAAGCATAAAAAAGCATAAAGATAAAATTATAAATACTTCAAGGGCACTAGAAGAGATATATATATTTTTCAGTGATTATCTATAAAAACAGAAAGAGATGATTGTGAAAAACATACAGAAAAAGAACTGAATATACATACATATACAATAAATATAAATACATATGAGGCACTAGAGGGTTTTAAGAGTCATAAAGGATTAAAAAACATTATTTATGACTACTTAGAGCACATTTGAGGGATGCATTATTTTTTTGATACATGCAGACTGAGGAGCTGCATTTCTCAAATTGAAAGAGGCAAAGAGCATCGTTTAGATTTGAAAAAAAGCAACGGAAAAAATTCCTTCTATATAAAAAAAAGCAATATGCATCGATTTAAAATATAAGAATAAAAATTAAAAATAAAAATGCAACGTACATAATTCAAATTTGAAAATGCATCGTGTGCCTGTTTGGTTTGAATATTGTATTGGTTTGAAGGGATTGGTGGATGGCGTGTCAGTGACGTCATCGACTGGCTTTGATATACCTAACGGGACGCAGTTTGAATCAGAAGGATTGTTGGACTGCTTGCAGTAACATCTTGGTTGGTGATCTAGTAAAACGGTTATTTTGTATCTCGAGATAAAACAGAAAATTTAAAAGTTCAAGCCTGCCTGAAGAAGATACATCAAAGTATCGAAACGTCGCGATATAGGCTTGAACACAGAGACATTTATTTTCCTAAAAGAAAAAAATATATATTTTTGTTTTTTCCATTATTTTGAAATTTTATTTTGATCTTTTCCCTTTGATCTTTTTCTTTTGATTTTCATATATAATCACACATCTAGTGTTGGTTCATTTCCTACTGTTTAAAAAAAACACAACGAAATCCAAAGAAGGTTGGTTCATCTCTTTATTGTAAAAAAAGCACAAGAAAATCCAAAAAAAAGTTTAAAAAATAAAAAAAGACAAAAAAAACATTTTTTTTAAATTTTAAGAAATAGAAAAAAGATTAAAACAATATACAGTTGTTGATCTGATCGTTCAATAAATTAAGGATGGTGTTCGTCTTTCAGAACAAGGGTCGTTTCACGACCCCTCGAGCGCGTTTGATCCCTCACAGAGACAGCAGGGATTTCCCCAGACGGGGACGATTTATGAGGGACGATTATTTTGTCGAGCGATCTCGTGACTTCCCATACGAGGTCGTCGGACACGAAGAATCACTCGCGGGTTACAGTAACAGAGTACAGAATGAAACTCGATCGGAGAACAGTGTAAATCCTTTCCGTCGTCAGTCACGTGATCGACGCCCTTTAAATCGGGGATTTAAACCCAAACGAAAGAGAGTGACTTTTGGGGAAAATAGGATTATTTACCCCACTGAGGAGAACAGATTTACTGACCAGAGATACAGAAACACACAATATTCTCCTCGTAACGTAGAGAAGAACAGGAGACGTGAGAATGGCCAGTTTGCACAAAATTATGCTCACCAGAAAAAAAGAATGGGCCAAAAAACTCACTTTGATTCACAGAAAAAATCAGAATACTCTCCTGCTTCTCCCACTTTTCGGAGAATTATTAAGAATATGTATCATCTGATCAGATCTGTCCATCACCTCAGTAATATTGACACACGGGTAGAAAATAACCAGCCTGTCACTCTGAAAAGGTTAACTGAGCTTCTTAAGAGTGTGATCAAACCCTTTGCCCCCACAATGTCCACAAAAGAATTGCTGGAGGGTAATGCAAAGAACTGGGCGTTTACGACACAGTTGGTGTTACAACAACACTATGAAGATATCATAGAGCACACACTGGGGATCTTACGGGGAGAGACACAGAGAAAAGACTGGTTACACGCTTTTGAGATCGCTGTCAAATGGGCGATGCGAAACTTTGGCAAAAGGATCTCCCAGAGGGCAATTCAGCAGGCCGAAACTTTGGTCCTGACCGAATTGCGTTCTGGGACTCCATCCGGGTCTAAGGTACCATCGAATTCTGAAACCGGTAGCAACAGAACATTTGCTCAGGTGGTTAGTGGTGCAGATCAAGCCTCGGTTCAGCAGGGGACAGAAACGGTCAACACAGGGGTGGTCAGACCTAGAACAGGGGTCACACACATCCAGATACAGACATCGCCCACTTTAATGTCAGGCTGGTCTCCTATGAGGAACGACTGGCTTTTTGGGAGATGATTTTCCACCTCTGAACCCTCCTGTACAGGCCCCTATACAGTCTCCTAAGGGGAAGAGAATAGAAAAGAAAAAACACCTGACAGAACAGAGACCAAAAACTCCACCAGTCTTTATAGAACAAGCTGAGAAAAATCTCTTAGTGAGTTTTGACGATGATGATGAGGAGGAGGAGGATCAGTTAACTCCTGCACAGGGAGATAGACTGGATGATTTAGATGAGATTACGGGTCATCTGTCACAGGAACTTTTCTCTCCTTTTGCCCCCTCTGAGGCTGAGGCCCCGATAACCACTGGCCTGCCTTCTCTGGTCCCCATTGTAGCCAGTACGGTGTATGCAGTAAATCCTCTAACGGACACAGCTGAGAGTGCCCAGATCTTCCAAAATCCATCAGGGTCCCCAAATCTCTCAGACTTTGATTTCTCAGAATATTCTGTGACATCTCTTCAACTAGGGGCTCCTCACGGGACAGAGAGGGGGGAAACTTCCAAAAAAATGGAAAAAATTATCTCTGAAACAGAAAAAAACAGACAAGCAGAGAAAATGAGTAAAACAGTTGAAATCTCTGCAGCCGACATTCAAAGTCAAAGAGTACTACATAAGCCGTACACGCACCTTAGAACTAACAAGAAGTTCAACGAGTGGAAACTGGCACTCAAAGAGAAACACGTGGTCATCGGGGACTCTAATTTGAGCAGGATTCCCGCTTTTGACATTCCAGATTTACAGATTGACAGTTTTCCAGGGGCTAAATTGCAGCACGCTGCCAATCTGATAGAAAAAGCTACAGTAGAGACAAAAGTAGAAAAGATAGTCTTAGCGTTTGGCCTGAATAACCGCACACAGAGATTACGCATCTCAGCGATGAGAGAGTGTGCCAGATTGAGTCAGGTGGCACAAGAGAGACTACCAGAGGCCCAACTGTGGATCCCCCTGATCAATATCCCCCAATCTCTCCCAGAAGGAGAAAAAATATTTTTAGATGAACTGAACAATTACATAGAGGAAAATTATTCCTTCATCCCCCTCCTGCCAGAGGAACAGTTTCAGGTAGAGAGTGACGGCCTGCACTGGACTGCAGAGACAGCCAGGAACATATTGGAGCACTGGGCACGATATTTAAACTTGTAGTGAGTGAACACCCGAGAAAGGGTGCCCATAGGCTTGTTGTGAATCTTTCCAAACATTTTAGTGTCTCTCCCTCACAGTCATCCCTGCTCATGAAAGGCCTCACGTTTATTCCGTCTGTCCAAAAAATGAAAGACTTCAAACATCAGCTTAGACTGGATTTACAAAAATTTCATAGAAGAATAAAATTAGAGGTTTTTTTTGAGGGCAAAAAGACTAAAAAACAAAAATTACCTTTCACACACAATTCGGATTGGACTCCAGCCTTGAGCAGACTTCCCAAGCAAGTAGGCCAGCTGATCACAGCGATGAGTATGCCTTTAAAAATCTGAATTGGAGCTTGAAACCAAGGCCCAATCTCCAGAGAGAGGAACTGAGAGCCTTGAACACACTTAAAAACCTCAGAGAAATTGTTATTAAACCTGCTGACAAGGGAAATGCCATTGTCATCATGGATAGAGAGCAATATGTCTGGGAGGGAGAGAGACAATTAAACATCAGTGACCACTACAAACCCTTAGAGAAACCCATTTATTTTGAAACCATGAAACAGGTTAGAAAAATCTTAGAACAGATGTATGACAAGGGCATCATTAACTCAAAACAGAGGGAATATTTAAGTGGCAGTGGCACTCCTCGAATGAGAAGATTTTATTTATTGCCAAAGATTCACAAGGAACCTGAAAAATGGAGTATTCCACACGAGATTCCACCCGGCAGACCCATAGTGTCTGATTGCAACAGTGAAACTTATCAGACAGCTGAGTACATCGAGTATTTTCTTAACCCCATCTCTCAGAAACACCCGAGCTATTTGAAGGACACTTATGATTTCATCCAGAAAGTTAAAGACATCAGTATTCCCAGAGGAGCCTTTTTATTCACCATAGATATTGATAGCCTATATACGAACATAGAAACTGAAGCAGGCCTCCAGGCAGTCCAGGAGTGCATGCTTCAATACTCAGACCCAAAAAAGCCTGACGATTATATTTTAAAATTATTAGATATAAACCTAACTAAAAATGATTTTGAATTTAATTCTAAATATTATTTGCAAGTGAAAGGCACAGCCATGGGCAAAAAGTTTGCCCCTTCCTACGCGAACATCTTCATGGCGAGATGGGAACAATCGGCTCTGGGCTCGTGCACAAAAAGGCCTCTGCATTACTTTAGATTTCTGGATGATATATGGGGAGTGTGGTCTTACTCCATGGATGATTTTAAGGACTTTGCAGAACACTTGAATACCCATCAGAGATCAATAACAATTAAATATACAATTGACCCCACAGAGGTCAACTTTCTAGATGTGGTGTCATATAAGGGACAGAAATTTGAAGAGACAGGACAGCTAGACTTTAAAGTGTATTTCAAAGAAACGGACACGCATTCCTTACTGCACAAACACAGCTTCCATCCTAAACATACATTTAAAGGGATAGTAAAATCTCAATTACTCAGATTTCACAGGATATGCACAGAACATTCCTGTTTTATGGAAGCAACCAAAATTCTGTTCAGGGCCCTGAGGGACAGGGGATACTCAAGGTCCTTCTTAAGAAGGGCCCTAAAGACTTTTCTCCTCCCCAGGACTCCAAGGAACCCTACAGAGGGTGAAAAAACAAAAATTATACCATTAGTGTCCAATTTCTCGTTAATGAGCAAACAATTAAACCGTGCAGCTAAATCTAACTTTGAAAGGTTTTTTGAAAACACTCCCTTCCTGCAGAAACACAAGCAAATAGCTGCCTATAGGAGAAATACAAATTTAGCAGACATGCTAGTGAATAGCAAACTCAGACCTATGGCACCGCAGAACAAAAAGTTAATCTGTAAATACTTTGATCAGAAAAAATGGGTATTCAATCGTGCAACAAAACAAGTCTTTCAAGTCCCACAGCAACTCACTCCAGTAACACAGAACTGCATTTATTTGATTTATTGTGCAAAGTGTTCCAAACAATATGTAGGCCAGACAAAAAATGCTTTAAGGGTCCGGGTCTATCAGCACACACACAACATAAAAAATAAAATAGAAAAACGTAGACACGTAGTCCAGCACTTCCTTACCCACGGCCTTGAGGCCTTCAGGGTGACTGGACTTCAGTCTGACCCATTTTGGTCGCTGTGTGATAGACTGAAATTTGAAAGATTATGGATCATGAGACTTGATACAAAATTTCCAAGAGGTCTTAATGAGACTTAGGAGATCCACCTGACCCTAACCCAAACCTAAACCTAACCAACTAACCATAACACAACCTAAACCTAACCAACTCACCATACCCAAAACCTAAAACCTACCAGACACCCCGGGATTCATACCCTGGATTTTACAGACCCATCCTGCACAAACCTAAACTTAACCAGACCTAAAACTGAATAACCCTGGCCTCAATAGCCCTATGAACAGCCTTTAACAGTTGGCCTGCTGTGACCTCTCTTGGTCTTTATGTGATTTGGGGGTGACCAGTGGAGGGATGGACCGTGCACAACCCAGAGTGGGACCCTCAGGGTCCTATCCTGGGAAAACACTCTTTTTTCCTAACCCAGCCTGAGCCTCCCTCTCTGGGCCCTCTCTTCTCATGACCTCTAGTGGGTACTCAGCGGAACCACACTTTATGGGCTGTCATAATATAGTATATTTTATTTTTTTAGCGTTTATTCCCATTAAAATAAATAAATAAATATACACCCTAATACATATTAAAAAATAAAAATATGAATACATACTTCATGGGCACTAGAATTCATGGTTTTCATGGATCACTTATAAAGACACACGAGGATAAATATAATACAGTATAAAAAGCATAAAAAAGCATAAAGATAAAATTATAAATACTTCAAGGGCACTAGAAGAGATATATATATTTTTCAGTGATTATCTATAAAAACAGAAAGAGATGATTGTGAAAAACATACAGAAAAAGAACTGAATATACATACATATACAATAAATATAAATACATATGAGGCACTAGAGGGTTTTAAGAGTCATAAAGGATTAAAAAACATTATTTATGACTACTTAGAGCACATTTGAGGGATGCATTATTTTTTTGATACATGCAGACTGAGGAGCTGCATTTCTCAAATTGAAAGAGGCAAAGAGCATCGTTTAGATTTGAAAAAAAGCAACGGAAAAAATTCCTTCTATATAAAAAAAAGCAATATGCATCGATTTAAAATATAAGAATAAAAATTAAAAATAAAAATGCAACGTACATAATTCAAATTTGAAAATGCATCGTGTGCCTGTTTGGTTTGAATATTGTATTGGTTTGAAGGGATTGGTGGATGGCGTGTCAGTGACGTCATCGACTGGCTTTGATATACCTAACGGGACGCAGTTTGAATCAGAAGGATTGTTGGACTGCTTGCAGTAACATCTTGGTTGGTGATCTAGTAAAACGGTTATTTTGTATCTCGAGATAAAACAGAAAATTTAAAAGTTCAAGCCTGCCTGAAGAAGATACATCAAAGTATCGAAACGTCGCGATATAGGCTTGAACACAGAGACATTTATTTTCCTAAAAGAAAAAAATATATATTTTTGTTTTTTCCATTATTTTGAAATTTTATTTTGATCTTTTCCCTTTGATCTTTTTCTTTTGATTTTCATATATAATCACACATCTAGTGTTGGTTCATTTCCTACTGTTTAAAAAAAACACAACGAAATCCAAAGAAGGTTGGTTCATCTCTTTATTGTAAAAAAAGCACAAGAAAATCCAAAAAAAAGTTTAAAAAATAAAAAAAGACAAAAAAAACATTTTTTTTAAATTTTAAGAAATAGAAAAAAGATTAAAACAATATACAGTTGTTGATCTGATCGTTCAATAAATTAAGGATGGTGTTCGTCTTTCAGAACAAGGGTCGTTTCACGACCCCTCGAGCGCGTTTGATCCCTCACAGAGACAGCAGGGATTTCCCCAGACGGGGACGATTTATGAGGGACGATTATTTTGTCGAGCGATCTCGTGACTTCCCATACGAGGTCGTCGGACACGAAGAATCACTCGCGGGTTACAGTAACAGAGTACAGAATGAAACTCGATCGGAGAACAGTGTAAATCCTTTCCGTCGTCAGTCACGTGATCGACGCCCTTTAAATCGGGGATTTAAACCCAAACGAAAGAGAGTGACTTTTGGGGAAAATAGGATTATTTACCCCACTGAGGAGAACAGATTTACTGACCAGAGATACAGAAACACACAATATTCTCCTCGTAACGTAGAGAAGAACAGGAGACGTGAGAATGGCCAGTTTGCACAAAATTATGCTCACCAGAAAAAAAGAATGGGCCAAAAAACTCACTTTGATTCACAGAAAAAATCAGAATACTCTCCTGCTTCTCCCACTTTTCGGAGAATTATTAAGAATATGTATCATCTGATCAGATCTGTCCATCACCTCAGTAATATTGACACACGGGTAGAAAATAACCAGCCTGTCACTCTGAAAAGGTTAACTGAGCTTCTTAAGAGTGTGATCAAACCCTTTGCCCCCACAATGTCCACAAAAGAATTGCTGGAGGGTAATGCAAAGAACTGGGCGTTTACGACACAGTTGGTGTTACAACAACACTATGAAGATATCATAGAGCACACACTGGGGATCTTACGGGGAGAGACACAGAGAAAAGACTGGTTACACGCTTTTGAGATCGCTGTCAAATGGGCGATGCGAAACTTTGGCAAAAGGATCTCCCAGAGGGCAATTCAGCAGGCCGAAACTTTGGTCCTGACCGAATTGCGTTCTGGGACTCCATCCGGGTCTAAGGTACCATCGAATTCTGAAACCGGTAGCAACAGAACATTTGCTCAGGTGGTTAGTGGTGCAGATCAAGCCTCGGTTCAGCAGGGGACAGAAACGGTCAACACAGGGGTGGTCAGACCTAGAACAGGGGTCACACACATCCAGATACAGACATCGCCCACTTTAATGTCAGGCTGGTCTCCTATGAGGAACGACTGGCTTTTGGGAGATGATTTTCCACCTCTGAACCCTCCTGTACAGGCCCCTATACAGTCTCCTAAGGGGAAGAGAATAGAAAAGAAAAAACACCTGACAGAACAGAGACCAAAAACTCCACCAGTCTTTATAGAACAAGCTGAGAAAAATCTCTTAGTGAGTTTTGACGATGATGATGAGGAGGAGGAGGATCAGTTAACTCCTGCACAGGGAGATAGACTGGATGATTTAGATGAGATTACGGGTCATCTGTCACAGGAACTTTTCTCTCCTTTTGCCCCCTCTGAGGCTGAGGCCCCGATAACCACTGGCCTGCCTTCTCTGGTCCCCATTGTAGCCAGTACGGTGTATGCAGTAAATCCTCTAACGGACACAGCTGAGAGTGCCCAGATCTTCCAAAATCCATCAGGGTCCCCAAATCTCTCAGACTTTGATTTCTCAGAATATTCTGTGACATCTCTTCAACTAGGGGCTCCTCACGGGACAGAGAGGGGGGAAACTTCCAAAAAAATGGAAAAAATTATCTCTGAAACAGAAAAAAACAGACAAGCAGAGAAAATGAGTAAAACAGTTGAAATCTCTGCAGCCGACATTCAAAGTCAAAGAGTACTACATAAGCCGTACACGCACCTTAGAACTAACAAGAAGTTCAACGAGTGGAAACTGGCACTCAAAGAGAAACACGTGGTCATCGGGGACTCTAATTTGAGCAGGATTCCCGCTTTTGACATTCCAGATTTACAGATTGACAGTTTTCCAGGGGCTAAATTGCAGCACGCTGCCAATCTGATAGAAAAAGCTACAGTAGAGACAAAAGTAGAAAAGATAGTCTTAGCGTTTGGCCTGAATAACCGCACACAGAGATTACGCATCTCAGCGATGAGAGAGTGTGCCAGATTGAGTCAGGTGGCACAAGAGAGACTACCAGAGGCCCAACTGTGGATCCCCCTGATCAATATCCCCCAATCTCTCCCAGAAGGAGAAAAAATATTTTTAGATGAACTGAACAATTACATAGAGGAAAATTATTCCTTCATCCCCCTCCTGCCAGAGGAACAGTTTCAGGTAGAGAGTGACGGCCTGCACTGGACTGCAGAGACAGCCAGGAACATATTGGAGCACTGGGCACGATATTTAAACTTGTAGTGAGTGAACACCCGAGAAAGGGTGCCCATAGGCTTGTTGTGAATCTTTCCAAACATTTTAGTGTCTCTCCCTCACAGTCATCCCTGCTCATGAAAGGCCTCACGTTTATTCCGTCTGTCCAAAAAATGAAAGACTTCAAACATCAGCTTAGACTGGATTTACAAAAATTTCATAGAAGAATAAAATTAGAGGTTTTTTTTGAGGGCAAAAAGACTAAAAAACAAAAATTACCTTTCACACACAATTCGGATTGGACTCCAGCCTTGAGCAGACTTCCCAAGCAAGTAGGCCAGCTGATCACAGCTGATGAGTATGCCTTTAAAAATCTGAATTGGAGCTTGAAACCAAGGCCCAATCTCCAGAGAGAGGAACTGAGAGCCTTGAACACACTTAAAAACCTCAGAGAAATTGTTATTAAACCTGCTGACAAGGGAAATGCCATTGTCATCATGGATAGAGAGCAATATGTCTGGGAGGGAGAGAGACAATTAAACATCAGTGACCACTACAAACCCTTAGAGAAACCCATTTATTTTGAAACCATGAAACAGGTTAGAAAAATCTTAGAACAGATGTATGACAAGGGCATCATTAACTCAAAACAGAGGGAATATTTAAGTGGCAGTGGCACTCCTCGAATGAGAAGATTTTATTTATTGCCAAAGATTCACAAGGAACCTGAAAAATGGAGTATTCCACACGAGATTCCACCCGGCAGACCCATAGTGTCTGATTGCAACAGTGAAACTTATCAGACAGCTGAGTACATCGAGTATTTTCTTAACCCCATCTCTCAGAAACACCCGAGCTATTTGAAGGACACTTATGATTTCATCCAGAAAGTTAAAGACATCAGTATTCCCAGAGGAGCCTTTTTATTCACCATAGATATTGATAGCCTATATACGAACATAGAAACTGAAGCAGGCCTCCAGGCAGTCCAGGAGTGCATGCTTCAATACTCAGACCCAAAAAGGCCTGACGATTATATTTTAAAATTATTAGATATAAACCTAACTAAAAATGATTTTGAATTTAATTCTAAATATTATTTGCAAGTGAAAGGCACAGCCATGGGCAAAAAGTTTGCCCCTTCCTACGCGAACATCTTCATGGCGAGATGGGAACAATCGGCTCTGGGCTCGTGCACAAAAAGGCCTCTGCATTACTTTAGATTTCTGGATGATATATGGGGAGTGTGGTCTTACTCCATGGATGATTTTAAGGACTTTGCAGAACACTTGAATACCCATCAGAGATCAATAACAATTAAATATACAATTGACCCCACAGAGGTCAACTTTCTAGATGTGGTGTCATATAAGGGACAGAAATTTGAAGAGACAGGACAGCTAGACTTTAAAGTGTATTTCAAAGAAACGGACACGCATTCCTTACTGCACAAACACAGCTTCCATCCTAAACATACATTTAAAGGGATAGTAAAATCTCAATTACTCAGATTTCACAGGATATGCACAGAACATTCCTGTTTTATGGAAGCAACCAAAATTCTGTTCAGGGCCCTGAGGGACAGGGGATACTCAAGGTCCTTCTTAAGAAGGGCCCTAAAGACTTTTCTCCTCCCCAGGACTCCAAGGAACCCTACAGAGGGTGAAAAAACAAAAATTATACCATTAGTGTCCAATTTCTCGTTAATGAGCAAACAATTAAACCGTGCAGCTAAATCTAACTTTGAAAGGTTTTTTGAAAACACTCCCTTCCTGCAGAAACACAAGCAAATAGCTGCCTATAGGAGAAATACAAATTTAGCAGACATGCTAGTGAATAGCAAACTCAGACCTATGGCACCGCAGAACAAAAAGTTAATCTGTAAATACTTTGATCAGAAAAAATGGGTATTCAATCGTGCAACAAAACAAGTCTTTCAAGTCCCACAGCAACTCACTCCAGTAACACAGAACTGCATTTATTTGATTTATTGTGCAAAGTGTTCCAAACAATATGTAGGCCAGACAAAAAATGCTTTAAGGGTCCGGGTCTATCAGCACACACACAACATAAAAAATAAAATAGAAAAACGTAGACACGTAGTCCAGCACTTCCTTACCCACGGCCTTGAGGCCTTCAGGGTGACTGGACTTCAGTCTGACCCATTTTGGTCGCTGTGTGATAGACTGAAATTTGAAAGATTATGGATCATGAGACTTGATACAAAATTTCCAAGAGGTCTTAATGAGACTTAGGAGATCCACCTGACCCTAACCCAAACCTAAACCTAACCAACTAACCATAACACAACCTAAACCTAACCAACTCACCATACCCAAAACCTAAAACCTACCAGACACCCCGGGATTCATACCCTGGATTTTACAGACCCATCCTGCACAAACCTAAACTTAACCAGACCTAAAACTGAATAACCCTGGCCTCAATAGCCCTATGAACAGCCTTTAACAGTTGGCCTGCTGTGACCTCTCTTGGTCTTTATGTGATTTGGGGGTGACCAGTGGAGGGATGGACCGTGCACAACCCAGAGTGGGACCCTCAGGGTCCTATCCTGGGAAAACACTCTTTTTTCCTAACCTAACCTACTCTAACTCTAACCCTAACTCTAACTCTAACTCTAACCTAATCTAACCCTCTAACTAACCCTAACCCTAACCCTAACCTAACCTAACCCTAACCCTAACCCTAACCCTAACCCTAACTCTAACCCTAACCCTAACCCTAACTCTAACCCTAACTCTAACCCTAACCCTAACCCTAACCCTAACCTAACCCTAACCCTAACTCTAACTCTAACCTAACCTAACCCTAACTCTAACCCTAACTCTAACCCTAATCTAACTCTTCTAACCCTAAGATCCACCTGACCCTAACCCAAACCTAAACCTAACCAACTAACCATAACACAACCTAAACCTAACCAACTCACCATACCCAAAACCTAAAACCTACCAGACACCCCGGGATTCATACCCTGGATTTTACAGACCCATCCTGCACAAACCTAAACTTAACCAGACCTAAAACTGAATAACCCTGGCCTCAATAGCCCTATGAACAGCCTTTAACAGTTGGCCTGCTGTGACCTCTCTTGGTCTTTATGTGATTTGGGGGTGACCAGTGGAGGGATGGACCGTGCACAACCCAGAGTGGGACCCTCAGGGTCCTATCCTGGGAAAACACTCTTTTTTCCTAACCCAGCCTGAGCCTCCCTCTCTGGGCCCTCTCTTCTCATGACCTCTAGTGGGTACTCAGCGGAACCACACTTTATGGGCTGTCATAATATAGTATATTTTATTTTTTTAGCGTTTATTCCCATTAAAATAAATAAATAAATATACACCCTAATACATATTAAAAAATAAAAATATGAATACATACTTCATGGGCACTAGAATTCATGGTTTTCATGGATCACTTATAAAGACACACGAGGATAAATATAATACAGTATAAAAAGCATAAAAAAGCATAAAGATAAAATTATAAATACTTCAAGGGCACTAGAAGAGATATATATATTTTTCAGTGATTATCTATAAAAACAGAAAGAGATGATTGTGAAAAACATACAGAAAAAGAACTGAATATACATACATATACAATAAATATAAATACATATGAGGCACTAGAGGGTTTTAAGAGTCATAAAGGATTAAAAAACATTATTTATGACTACTTAGAGCACATTTGAGGGATGCATTATTTTTTTGATACATGCAGACTGAGGAGCTGCATTTCTCAAATTGAAAGAGGCAAAGAGCATCGTTTAGATTTGAAAAAAAGCAACGGAAAAAATTCCTTCTATATAAAAAAAAGCAATATGCATCGATTTAAAATATAAGAATAAAAATTAAAAATAAAAATGCAACGTACATAATTCAAATTTGAAAATGCATCGTGTGCCTGTTTGGTTTGAATATTGTATTGGTTTGAAGGGATTGGTGGATGGCGTGTCAGTGACGTCATCGACTGGCTTTGATATACCTAACGGGACGCAGTTTGAATCAGAAGGATTGTTGGACTGCTTGCAGTAACATCTTGGTTGGTGATCTAGTAAAACGGTTATTTTGTATCTCGAGATAAAACAGAAAATTTAAAAGTTCAAGCCTGCCTGAAGAAGATACATCAAAGTATCGAAACGTCGCGATATAGGCTTGAACACAGAGACATTTATTTTCCTAAAAGAAAAAAATATATATTTTTGTTTTTTCCATTATTTTGAAATTTTATTTTGATCTTTTCCCTTTGATCTTTTTCTTTTGATTTTCATATATAATCACACATCTAGTGTTGGTTCATTTCCTACTGTTTAAAAAAAACACAACGAAATCCAAAGAAGGTTGGTTCATCTCTTTATTGTAAAAAAAGCACAAGAAAATCCAAAAAAAAGTTTAAAAAATAAAAAAAGACAAAAAAAACATTTTTTTTAAATTTTAAGAAATAGAAAAAAGATTAAAACAATATACAGTTGTTGATCTGATCGTTCAATAAATTAAGGATGGTGTTCGTCTTTCAGAACAAGGGTCGTTTCACGACCCCTCGAGCGCGTTTGATCCCTCACAGAGACAGCAGGGATTTCCCCAGACGGGGACGATTTATGAGGGACGATTATTTTGTCGAGCGATCTCGTGACTTCCCATACGAGGTCGTCGGACACGAAGAATCACTCGCGGGTTACAGTAACAGAGTACAGAATGAAACTCGATCGGAGAACAGTGTAAATCCTTTCCGTCGTCAGTCACGTGATCGACGCCCTTTAAATCGGGGATTTAAACCCAAACGAAAGAGAGTGACTTTTGGGGAAAATAGGATTATTTACCCCACTGAGGAGAACAGATTTACTGACCAGAGATACAGAAACACACAATATTCTCCTCGTAACGTAGAGAAGAACAGGAGACGTGAGAATGGCCAGTTTGCACAAAATTATGCTCACCAGAAAAAAAGAATGGGCCAAAAAACTCACTTTGATTCACAGAAAAAATCAGAATACTCTCCTGCTTCTCCCACTTTTCGGAGAATTATTAAGAATATGTATCATCTGATCAGATCTGTCCATCACCTCAGTAATATTGACACACGGGTAGAAAATAACCAGCCTGTCACTCTGAAAAGGTTAACTGAGCTTCTTAAGAGTGTGATCAAACCCTTTGCCCCCACAATGTCCACAAAAGAATTGCTGGAGGGTAATGCAAAGAACTGGGCGTTTACGACACAGTTGGTGTTACAACAACACTATGAAGATATCATAGAGCACACACTGGGGATCTTACGGGGAGAGACACAGAGAAAAGACTGGTTACACGCTTTTGAGATCGCTGTCAAATGGGCGATGCGAAACTTTGGCAAAAGGATCTCCCAGAGGGCAATTCAGCAGGCCGAAACTTTGGTCCTGACCGAATTGCGTTCTGGGACTCCATCCGGGTCTAAGGTACCATCGAATTCTGAAACCGGTAGCAACAGAACATTTGCTCAGGTGGTTAGTGGTGCAGATCAAGCCTCGGTTCAGCAGGGGACAGAAACGGTCAACACAGGGGTGGTCAGACCTAGAACAGGGGTCACACACATCCAGATACAGACATCGCCCACTTTAATGTCAGGCTGGTCTCCTATGAGGAACGACTGGCTTTTGGGAGATGATTTTCCACCTCTGAACCCTCCTGTACAGGCCCCTATACAGTCTCCTAAGGGGAAGAGAATAGAAAAGAAAAAACACCTGACAGAACAGAGACCAAAAACTCCACCAGTCTTTATAGAACAAGCTGAGAAAAATCTCTTAGTGAGTTTTGACGATGATGATGAGGAGGAGGAGGATCAGTTAACTCCTGCACAGGGAGATAGACTGGATGATTTAGATGAGATTACGGGTCATCTGTCACAGGAACTTTTCTCTCCTTTTGCCCCCTCTGAGGCTGAGGCCCCGATAACCACTGGCCTGCCTTCTCTGGTCCCCATTGTAGCCAGTACGGTGTATGCAGTAAATCCTCTAACGGACACAGCTGAGAGTGCCCAGATCTTCCAAAATCCATCAGGGTCCCCAAATCTCTCAGACTTTGATTTCTCAGAATATTCTGTGACATCTCTTCAACTAGGGGCTCCTCACGGGACAGAGAGGGGGGAAACTTCCAAAAAAATGGAAAAAATTATCTCTGAAACAGAAAAAAACAGACAAGCAGAGAAAATGAGTAAAACAGTTGAAATCTCTGCAGCCGACATTCAAAGTCAAAGAGTACTACATAAGCCGTACACGCACCTTAGAACTAACAAGAAGTTCAACGAGTGGAAACTGGCACTCAAAGAGAAACACGTGGTCATCGGGGACTCTAATTTGAGCAGGATTCCCGCTTTTGACATTCCAGATTTACAGATTGACAGTTTTCCAGGGGCTAAATTGCAGCACGCTGCCAATCTGATAGAAAAAGCTACAGTAGAGACAAAAGTAGAAAAGATAGTCTTAGCGTTTGGCCTGAATAACCGCACACAGAGATTACGCATCTCAGCGATGAGAGAGTGTGCCAGATTGAGTCAGGTGGCACAAGAGAGACTACCAGAGGCCCAACTGTGGATCCCCCTGATCAATATCCCCCAATCTCTCCCAGAAGGAGAAAAAATATTTTTAGATGAACTGAACAATTACATAGAGGAAAATTATTCCTTCATCCCCCTCCTGCCAGAGGAACAGTTTCAGGTAGAGAGTGACGGCCTGCACTGGACTGCAGAGACAGCCAGGAACATATTGGAGCACTGGGCACGATATTTAAACTTGTAGTGAGTGAACACCCGAGAAAGGGTGCCCATAGGCTTGTTGTGAATCTTTCCAAACATTTTAGTGTCTCTCCCTCACAGTCATCCCTGCTCATGAAAGGCCTCACGTTTATTCCGTCTGTCCAAAAAATGAAAGACTTCAAACATCAGCTTAGACTGGATTTACAAAAATTTCATAGAAGAATAAAATTAGAGGTTTTTTTTGAGGGCAAAAAGACTAAAAAACAAAAATTACCTTTCACACACAATTCGGATTGGACTCCAGCCTTGAGCAGACTTCCCAAGCAAGTAGGCCAGCTGATCACAGCTGATGAGTATGCCTTTAAAAATCTGAATTGGAGCTTGAAACCAAGGCCCAATCTCCAGAGAGAGGAACTGAGAGCCTTGAACACACTTAAAAACCTCAGAGAAATTGTTATTAAACCTGCTGACAAGGGAAATGCCATTGTCATCATGGATAGAGAGCAATATGTCTGGGAGGGAGAGAGACAATTAAACATCAGTGACCACTACAAACCCTTAGAGAAACCCATTTATTTTGAAACCATGAAACAGGTTAGAAAAATCTTAGAACAGATGTATGACAAGGGCATCATTAACTCAAAACAGAGGGAATATTTAAGTGGCAGTGGCACTCCTCGAATGAGAAGATTTTATTTATTGCCAAAGATTCACAAGGAACCTGAAAAATGGAGTATTCCACACGAGATTCCACCCGGCAGACCCATAGTGTCTGATTGCAACAGTGAAACTTATCAGACAGCTGAGTACATCGAGTATTTTCTTAACCCCATCTCTCAGAAACACCCGAGCTATTTGAAGGACACTTATGATTTCATCCAGAAAGTTAAAGACATCAGTATTCCCAGAGGAGCCTTTTTATTCACCATAGATATTGATAGCCTATATACGAACATAGAAACTGAAGCAGGCCTCCAGGCAGTCCAGGAGTGCATGCTTCAATACTCAGACCCAAAAAGGCCTGACGATTATATTTTAAAATTATTAGATATAAACCTAACTAAAAATGATTTTGAATTTAATTCTAAATATTATTTGCAAGTGAAAGGCACAGCCATGGGCAAAAAGTTTGCCCCTTCCTACGCGAACATCTTCATGGCGAGATGGGAACAATCGGCTCTGGGCTCGTGCACAAAAAGGCCTCTGCATTACTTTAGATTTCTGGATGATATATGGGGAGTGTGGTCTTACTCCATGGATGATTTTAAGGACTTTGCAGAACACTTGAATACCCATCAGAGATCAATAACAATTAAATATACAATTGACCCCACAGAGGTCAACTTTCTAGATGTGGTGTCATATAAGGGACAGAAATTTGAAGAGACAGGACAGCTAGACTTTAAAGTGTATTTCAAAGAAACGGACACGCATTCCTTACTGCACAAACACAGCTTCCATCCTAAACATACATTTAAAGGGATAGTAAAATCTCAATTACTCAGATTTCACAGGATATGCACAGAACATTCCTGTTTTATGGAAGCAACCAAAATTCTGTTCAGGGCCCTGAGGGACAGGGGATACTCAAGGTCCTTCTTAAGAAGGGCCCTAAAGACTTTTCTCCTCCCCAGGACTCCAAGGAACCCTACAGAGGGTGAAAAAACAAAAATTATACCATTAGTGTCCAATTTCTCGTTAATGAGCAAACAATTAAACCGTGCAGCTAAATCTAACTTTGAAAGGTTTTTTGAAAACACTCCCTTCCTGCAGAAACACAAGCAAATAGCTGCCTATAGGAGAAATACAAATTTAGCAGACATGCTAGTGAATAGCAAACTCAGACCTATGGCACCGCAGAACAAAAAGTTAATCTGTAAATACTTTGATCAGAAAAAATGGGTATTCAATCGTGCAACAAAACAAGTCTTTCAAGTCCCACAGCAACTCACTCCAGTAACACAGAACTGCATTTATTTGATTTATTGTGCAAAGTGTTCCAAACAATATGTAGGCCAGACAAAAAATGCTTTAAGGGTCCGGGTCTATCAGCACACACACAACATAAAAAATAAAATAGAAAAACGTAGACACGTAGTCCAGCACTTCCTTACCCACGGCCTTGAGGCCTTCAGGGTGACTGGACTTCAGTCTGACCCATTTTGGTCGCTGTGTGATAGACTGAAATTTGAAAGATTATGGATCATGAGACTTGATACAAAATTTCCAAGAGGTCTTAATGAGACTTAGGAGATCCACCTGACCCTAACCCAAACCTAAACCTAACCAACTAACCATAACACAACCTAAACCTAACCAACTCACCATACCCAAAACCTAAAACCTACCAGACACCCCGGGATTCATACCCTGGATTTTACAGACCCATCCTGCACAAACCTAAACTTAACCAGACCTAAAACTGAATAACCCTGGCCTCAATAGCCCTATGAACAGCCTTTAACAGTTGGCCTGCTGTGACCTCTCTTGGTCTTTATGTGATTTGGGGGTGACCAGTGGAGGGATGGACCGTGCACAACCCAGAGTGGGACCCTCAGGGTCCTATCCTGGGAAAACACTCTTTTTTCCTAACCCAGCCTGAGCCTCCCTCTCTGGGCCCTCTCTTCTCATGACCTCTAGTGGGTACTCAGCGGAACCACACTTTATGGGCTGTCATAATATAGTATATTTTATTTTTTTAGCGTTTATTCCCATTAAAATAAATAAATAAATATACACCCTAATACATATTAAAAAATAAAAATATGAATACATACTTCATGGGCACTAGAATTCATGGTTTTCATGGATCACTTATAAAGACACACGAGGATAAATATAATACAGTATAAAAAGCATAAAAAAGCATAAAGATAAAATTATAAATACTTCAAGGGCACTAGAAGAGATATATATATTTTTCAGTGATTATCTATAAAAACAGAAAGAGATGATTGTGAAAAACATACAGAAAAAGAACTGAATATACATACATATACAATAAATATAAATACATATGAGGCACTAGAGGGTTTTAAGAGTCATAAAGGATTAAAAAACATTATTTATGACTACTTAGAGCACATTTGAGGGATGCATTATTTTTTTGATACATGCAGACTGAGGAGCTGCATTTCTCAAATTGAAAGAGGCAAAGAGCATCGTTTAGATTTGAAAAAAAGCAACGGAAAAAATTCCTTCTATATAAAAAAAAGCAATATGCATCGATTTAAAATATAAGAATAAAAATTAAAAATAAAAATGCAACGTACATAATTCAAATTTGAAAATGCATCGTGTGCCTGTTTGGTTTGAATATTGTATTGGTTTGAAGGGATTGGTGGATGGCGTGTCAGTGACGTCATCGACTGGCTTTGATATACCTAACGGGACGCAGTTTGAATCAGAAGGATTGTTGGACTGCTTGCAGTAACATCTTGGTTGGTGATCTAGTAAAACGGTTATTTTGTATCTCGAGATAAAACAGAAAATTTAAAAGTTCAAGCCTGCCTGAAGAAGATACATCAAAGTATCGAAACGTCGCGATATAGGCTTGAACACAGAGACATTTATTTTCCTAAAAGAAAAAAATATATATTTTTGTTTTTTCCATTATTTTGAAATTTTATTTTGATCTTTTCCCTTTGATCTTTTTCTTTTGATTTTCATATATAATCACACATCTAGTGTTGGTTCATTTCCTACTGTTTAAAAAAAACACAACGAAATCCAAAGAAGGTTGGTTCATCTCTTTATTGTAAAAAAAGCACAAGAAAATCCAAAAAAAAGTTTAAAAAATAAAAAAAGACAAAAAAAACATTTTTTTTAAATTTTAAGAAATAGAAAAAAGATTAAAACAATATACAGTTGTTGATCTGATCGTTCAATAAATTAAGGATGGTGTTCGTCTTTCAGAACAAGGGTCGTTTCACGACCCCTCGAGCGCGTTTGATCCCTCACAGAGACAGCAGGGATTTCCCCAGACGGGGACGATTTATGAGGGACGATTATTTTGTCGAGCGATCTCGTGACTTCCCATACGAGGTCGTCGGACACGAAGAATCACTCGCGGGTTACAGTAACAGAGTACAGAATGAAACTCGATCGGAGAACAGTGTAAATCCTTTCCGTCGTCAGTCACGTGATCGACGCCCTTTAAATCGGGGATTTAAACCCAAACGAAAGAGAGTGACTTTTGGGGAAAATAGGATTATTTACCCCACTGAGGAGAACAGATTTACTGACCAGAGATACAGAAACACACAATATTCTCCTCGTAACGTAGAGAAGAACAGGAGACGTGAGAATGGCCAGTTTGCACAAAATTATGCTCACCAGAAAAAAAGAATGGGCCAAAAAACTCACTTTGATTCACAGAAAAAATCAGAATACTCTCCTGCTTCTCCCACTTTTCGGAGAATTATTAAGAATATGTATCATCTGATCAGATCTGTCCATCACCTCAGTAATATTGACACACGGGTAGAAAATAACCAGCCTGTCACTCTGAAAAGGTTAACTGAGCTTCTTAAGAGTGTGATCAAACCCTTTGCCCCCACAATGTCCACAAAAGAATTGCTGGAGGGTAATGCAAAGAACTGGGCGTTTACGACACAGTTGGTGTTACAACAACACTATGAAGATATCATAGAGCACACACTGGGGATCTTACGGGGAGAGACACAGAGAAAAGACTGGTTACACGCTTTTGAGATCGCTGTCAAATGGGCGATGCGAAACTTTGGCAAAAGGATCTCCCAGAGGGCAATTCAGCAGGCCGAAACTTTGGTCCTGACCGAATTGCGTTCTGGGACTCCATCCGGGTCTAAGGTACCATCGAATTCTGAAACCGGTAGCAACAGAACATTTGCTCAGGTGGTTAGTGGTGCAGATCAAGCCTCGGTTCAGCAGGGGACAGAAACGGTCAACACAGGGGTGGTCAGACCTAGAACAGGGGTCACACACATCCAGATACAGACATCGCCCACTTTAATGTCAGGCTGGTCTCCTATGAGGAACGACTGGCTTTTGGGAGATGATTTTCCACCTCTGAACCCTCCTGTACAGGCCCCTATACAGTCTCCTAAGGGGAAGAGAATAGAAAAGAAAAAACACCTGACAGAACAGAGACCAAAAACTCCACCAGTCTTTATAGAACAAGCTGAGAAAAATCTCTTAGTGAGTTTTGACGATGATGATGAGGAGGAGGAGGATCAGTTAACTCCTGCACAGGGAGATAGACTGGATGATTTAGATGAGATTACGGGTCATCTGTCACAGGAACTTTTCTCTCCTTTTGCCCCCTCTGAGGCTGAGGCCCCGATAACCACTGGCCTGCCTTCTCTGGTCCCCATTGTAGCCAGTACGGTGTATGCAGTAAATCCTCTAACGGACACAGCTGAGAGTGCCCAGATCTTCCAAAATCCATCAGGGTCCCCAAATCTCTCAGACTTTGATTTCTCAGAATATTCTGTGACATCTCTTCAACTAGGGGCTCCTCACGGGACAGAGAGGGGGGAAACTTCCAAAAAAATGGAAAAAATTATCTCTGAAACAGAAAAAAACAGACAAGCAGAGAAAATGAGTAAAACAGTTGAAATCTCTGCAGCCGACATTCAAAGTCAAAGAGTACTACATAAGCCGTACACGCACCTTAGAACTAACAAGAAGTTCAACGAGTGGAAACTGGCACTCAAAGAGAAACACGTGGTCATCGGGGACTCTAATTTGAGCAGGATTCCCGCTTTTGACATTCCAGATTTACAGATTGACAGTTTTCCAGGGGCTAAATTGCAGCACGCTGCCAATCTGATAGAAAAAGCTACAGTAGAGACAAAAGTAGAAAAGATAGTCTTAGCGTTTGGCCTGAATAACCGCACACAGAGATTACGCATCTCAGCGATGAGAGAGTGTGCCAGATTGAGTCAGGTGGCACAAGAGAGACTACCAGAGGCCCAACTGTGGATCCCCCTGATCAATATCCCCCAATCTCTCCCAGAAGGAGAAAAAATATTTTTAGATGAACTGAACAATTACATAGAGGAAAATTATTCCTTCATCCCCCTCCTGCCAGAGGAACAGTTTCAGGTAGAGAGTGACGGCCTGCACTGGACTGCAGAGACAGCCAGGAACATATTGGAGCACTGGGCACGATATTTAAACTTGTAGTGAGTGAACACCCGAGAAAGGGTGCCCATAGGCTTGTTGTGAATCTTTCCAAACATTTTAGTGTCTCTCCCTCACAGTCATCCCTGCTCATGAAAGGCCTCACGTTTATTCCGTCTGTCCAAAAAATGAAAGACTTCAAACATCAGCTTAGACTGGATTTACAAAAATTTCATAGAAGAATAAAATTAGAGGTTTTTTTTGAGGGCAAAAAGACTAAAAAACAAAAATTACCTTTCACACACAATTCGGATTGGACTCCAGCCTTGAGCAGACTTCCCAAGCAAGTAGGCCAGCTGATCACAGCTGATGAGTATGCCTTTAAAAATCTGAATTGGAGCTTGAAACCAAGGCCCAATCTCCAGAGAGAGGAACTGAGAGCCTTGAACACACTTAAAAACCTCAGAGAAATTGTTATTAAACCTGCTGACAAGGGAAATGCCATTGTCATCATGGATAGAGAGCAATATGTCTGGGAGGGAGAGAGACAATTAAACATCAGTGACCACTACAAACCCTTAGAGAAACCCATTTATTTTGAAACCATGAAACAGGTTAGAAAAATCTTAGAACAGATGTATGACAAGGGCATCATTAACTCAAAACAGAGGGAATATTTAAGTGGCAGTGGCACTCCTCGAATGAGAAGATTTTATTTATTGCCAAAGATTCACAAGGAACCTGAAAAATGGAGTATTCCACACGAGATTCCACCCGGCAGACCCATAGTGTCTGATTGCAACAGTGAAACTTATCAGACAGCTGAGTACATCGAGTATTTTCTTAACCCCATCTCTCAGAAACACCCGAGCTATTTGAAGGACACTTATGATTTCATCCAGAAAGTTAAAGACATCAGTATTCCCAGAGGAGCCTTTTTATTCACCATAGATATTGATAGCCTATATACGAACATAGAAACTGAAGCAGGCCTCCAGGCAGTCCAGGAGTGCATGCTTCAATACTCAGACCCAAAAAGGCCTGACGATTATATTTTAAAATTATTAGATATAAACCTAACTAAAAATGATTTTGAATTTAATTCTAAATATTATTTGCAAGTGAAAGGCACAGCCATGGGCAAAAAGTTTGCCCCTTCCTACGCGAACATCTTCATGGCGAGATGGGAACAATCGGCTCTGGGCTCGTGCACAAAAAGGCCTCTGCATTACTTTAGATTTCTGGATGATATATGGGGAGTGTGGTCTTACTCCATGGATGATTTTAAGGACTTTGCAGAACACTTGAATACCCATCAGAGATCAATAACAATTAAATATACAATTGACCCCACAGAGGTCAACTTTCTAGATGTGGTGTCATATAAGGGACAGAAATTTGAAGAGACAGGACAGCTAGACTTTAAAGTGTATTTCAAAGAAACGGACACGCATTCCTTACTGCACAAACACAGCTTCCATCCTAAACATACATTTAAAGGGATAGTAAAATCTCAATTACTCAGATTTCACAGGATATGCACAGAACATTCCTGTTTTATGGAAGCAACCAAAATTCTGTTCAGGGCCCTGAGGGACAGGGGATACTCAAGGTCCTTCTTAAGAAGGGCCCTAAAGACTTTTCTCCTCCCCAGGACTCCAAGGAACCCTACAGAGGGTGAAAAAACAAAAATTATACCATTAGTGTCCAATTTCTCGTTAATGAGCAAACAACTAAACCGTGCAGCTAAATCTAACTTTGAAAGGTTTTTTGAAAACACTCCCTTCCTGCAGAAACACAAGCAAATAGCTGCCTATAGGAGAAATACAAATTTAGCAGACATGCTAGTGAATAGCAAACTCAGACCTATGGCACCGCAGAACAAAAAGTTAATCTGTAAATACTTTGATCAGAAAAAATGGGTATTCAATCGTGCAACAAAACAAGTCTTTCAAGTCCCACAGCAACTCACTCCAGTAACACAGAACTGCATTTATTTGATTTATTGTGCAAAGTGTTCCAAACAATATGTAGGCCAGACAAAAAATGCTTTAAGGGTCCGGGTCTATCAGCACACACACAACATAAAAAATAAAATAGAAAAACGTAGACACGTAGTCCAGCACTTCCTTACCCACGGCCTTGAGGCCTTCAGGGTGACTGGACTTCAGTCTGACCCATTTTGGTCGCTGTGTGATAGACTGAAATTTGAAAGATTATGGATCATGAGACTTGATACAAAATTTCCAAGAGGTCTTAATGAGACTTAGGAGATCCACCTGACCCTAACCCAAACCTAAACCTAACCAACTAACCATAACACAACCTAAACCTAACCAACTCACCATACCCAAAACCTAAAACCTACCAGACACCCCGGGATTCATACCCTGGATTTTACAGACCCATCCTGCACAAACCTAAACTTAACCAGACCTAAAACTGAATAACCCTGGCCTCAATAGCCCTATGAACAGCCTTTAACAGTTGGCCTGCTGTGACCTCTCTTGGTCTTTATGTGATTTGGGGGTGACCAGTGGAGGGATGGACCGTGCACAACCCAGAGTGGGACCCTCAGGGTCCTATCCTGGGAAAACACTCTTTTTTCCTAACCCAGCCTGAGCCTCCCTCTCTGGGCCCTCTCTTCTCATGACCTCTAGTGGGTACTCAGCGGAACCACACTTTATGGGCTGTCATAATATAGTATATTTTATTTTTTTAGCGTTTATTCCCATTAAAATAAATAAATAAATATACACCCTAATACATATTAAAAAATAAAAATATGAATACATACTTCATGGGCACTAGAATTCATGGTTTTCATGGATCACTTATAAAGACACACGAGGATAAATATAATACAGTATAAAAAGCATAAAAAAGCATAAAGATAAAATTATAAATACTTCAAGGGCACTAGAAGAGATATATATATTTTTCAGTGATTATCTATAAAAACAGAAAGAGATGATTGTGAAAAACATACAGAAAAAGAACTGAATATACATACATATACAATAAATATAAATACATATGAGGCACTAGAGGGTTTTAAGAGTCATAAAGGATTAAAAAACATTATTTATGACTACTTAGAGCACATTTGAGGGATGCATTATTTTTTTGATACATGCAGACTGAGGAGCTGCATTTCTCAAATTGAAAGAGGCAAAGAGCATCGTTTAGATTTGAAAAAAAGCAACGGAAAAAATTCCTTCTATATAAAAAAAAGCAATATGCATCGATTTAAAATATAAGAATAAAAATTAAAAATAAAAATGCAACGTACATAATTCAAATTTGAAAATGCATCGTGTGCCTGTTTGGTTTGAATATTGTATTGGTTTGAAGGGATTGGTGGATGGCGTGTCAGTGACGTCATCGACTGGCTTTGATATACCTAACGGGACGCAGTTTGAATCAGAAGGATTGTTGGACTGCTTGCAGTAACATCTTGGTTGGTGATCTAGTAAAACGGTTATTTTGTATCTCGAGATAAAACAGAAAATTTAAAAGTTCTAGCCTGCCTGAAGAAGATACATCAAAGTATCGAAACGTCGCGATATAGGCTTGAACACAGAGACATTTATTTTCCTAAAAGAAAAAAATATATATTTTTGTTTTTTCCATTATTTTGAAATTTTATTTTGATCTTTTCCCTTTGATCTTTTTCTTTTGATTTTCATATATAATCACACATCTAGTGTTGGTTCATTTCCTACTGTTTAAAAAAAACACAACGAAATCCAAAGAAGGTTGGTTCATCTCTTTATTGTAAAAAAAGCACAAGAAAATCCAAAAAAAAGTTTAAAAAATAAAAAAAGACAAAAAAAACATTTTTTTTTAAATTTTAAGAAATAGAAAAAAGATTAAAACAATATACAGTTGTTGATCTGATCGTTCAATAAATTAAGGATGGTGTTCGTCTTTCAGAACAAGGGTCGTTTCACGACCCCTCGAGCGCGTTTGATCCCTCACAGAGACAGCAGGGATTTCCCCAGACGGGGACGATTTATGAGGGACGATTATTTTGTCGAGCGATCTCGTGACTTCCCATACGAGGTCGTCGGACACGAAGAATCACTCGCGGGTTACAGTAACAGAGTACAGAATGAAACTCGATCGGAGAACAGTGTAAATCCTTTCCGTCGTCAGTCACGTGATCGACGCCCTTTAAATCGGGGATTTAAACCCAAACGAAAGAGAGTGACTTTTGGGGAAAATAGGATTATTTACCCCACTGAGGAGAACAGATTTACTGACCAGAGATACAGAAACACACAATATTCTCCTCGTAACGTAGAGAAGAACAGGAGACGTGAGAATGGCCAGTTTGCACAAAATTATGCTCACCAGAAAAAAAGAATGGGCCAAAAAACTCACTTTGATTCACAGAAAAAATCAGAATACTCTCCTGCTTCTCCCACTTTTCGGAGAATTATTAAGAATATGTATCATCTGATCAGATCTGTCCATCACCTCAGTAATATTGACACACGGGTAGAAAATAACCAGCCTGTCACTCTGAAAAGGTTAACTGAGCTTCTTAAGAGTGTGATCAAACCCTTTGCCCCCACAATGTCCACAAAAGAATTGCTGGAGGGTAATGCAAAGAACTGGGCGTTTACGACACAGTTGGTGTTACAACAACACTATGAAGATATCATAGAGCACACACTGGGGATCTTACGGGGAGAGACACAGAGAAAAGACTGGTTACACGCTTTTGAGATCGCTGTCAAATGGGCGATGCGAAACTTTGGCAAAAGGATCTCCCAGAGGGCAATTCAGCAGGCCGAAACTTTGGTCCTGACCGAATTGCGTTCTGGGACTCCATCCGGGTCTAAGGTACCATCGAATTCTGAAACCGGTAGCAACAGAACATTTGCTCAGGTGGTTAGTGGTGCAGATCAAGCCTCGGTTCAGCAGGGGACAGAAACGGTCAACACAGGGGTGGTCAGACCTAGAACAGGGGTCACACACATCCAGATACAGACATCGCCCACTTTAATGTCAGGCTGGTCTCCTATGAGGAACGACTGGCTTTTGGGAGATGATTTTCCACCTCTGAACCCTCCTGTACAGGCCCCTATACAGTCTCCTAAGGGGAAGAGAATAGAAAAGAAAAAACACCTGACAGAACAGAGACCAAAAACTCCACCAGTCTTTATAGAACAAGCTGAGAAAAATCTCTTAGTGAGTTTTGACGATGATGATGAGGAGGAGGAGGATCAGTTAACTCCTGCACAGGGAGATAGACTGGATGATTTAGATGAGATTACGGGTCATCTGTCACAGGAACTTTTCTCTCCTTTTGCCCCCTCTGAGGCTGAGGCCCCGATAACCACTGGCCTGCCTTCTCTGGTCCCCATTGTAGCCAGTACGGTGTATGCAGTAAATCCTCTAACGGACACAGCTGAGAGTGCCCAGATCTTCCAAAATCCATCAGGGTCCCCAAATCTCTCAGACTTTGATTTCTCAGAATATTCTGTGACATCTCTTCAACTAGGGGCTCCTCACGGGACAGAGAGGGGGGAAACTTCCAAAAAAATGGAAAAAATTATCTCTGAAACAGAAAAAAACAGACAAGCAGAGAAAATGAGTAAAACAGTTGAAATCTCTGCAGCCGACATTCAAAGTCAAAGAGTACTACATAAGCCGTACACGCACCTTAGAACTAACAAGAAGTTCAACGAGTGGAAACTGGCACTCAAAGAGAAACACGTGGTCATCGGGGACTCTAATTTGAGCAGGATTCCCGCTTTTGACATTCCAGATTTACAGATTGACAGTTTTCCAGGGGCTAAATTGCAGCACGCTGCCAATCTGATAGAAAAAGCTACAGTAGAGACAAAAGTAGAAAAGATAGTCTTAGCGTTTGGCCTGAATAACCGCACACAGAGATTACGCATCTCAGCGATGAGAGAGTGTGCCAGATTGAGTCAGGTGGCACAAGAGAGACTACCAGAGGCCCAACTGTGGATCCCCCTGATCAATATCCCCCAATCTCTCCCAGAAGGAGAAAAAATATTTTTAGATGAACTGAACAATTACATAGAGGAAAATTATTCCTTCATCCCCCTCCTGCCAGAGGAACAGTTTCAGGTAGAGAGTGACGGCCTGCACTGGACTGCAGAGACAGCCAGGAACATATTGGAGCACTGGGCACGATATTTAAACTTGTAGTGAGTGAACACCCGAGAAAGGGTGCCCATAGGCTTGTTGTGAATCTTTCCAAACATTTTAGTGTCTCTCCCTCACAGTCATCCCTGCTCATGAAAGGCCTCACGTTTATTCCGTCTGTCCAAAAAATGAAAGACTTCAAACATCAGCTTAGACTGGATTTACAAAAATTTCATAGAAGAATAAAATTAGAGGTTTTTTTTGAGGGCAAAAAGACTAAAAAACAAAAATTACCTTTCACACACAATTCGGATTGGACTCCAGCCTTGAGCAGACTTCCCAAGCAAGTAGGCCAGCTGATCACAGCTGATGAGTATGCCTTTAAAAATCTGAATTGGAGCTTGAAACCAAGGCCCAATCTCCAGAGAGAGGAACTGAGAGCCTTGAACACACTTAAAAACCTCAGAGAAATTGTTATTAAACCTGCTGACAAGGGAAATGCCATTGTCATCATGGATAGAGAGCAATATGTCTGGGAGGGAGAGAGACAATTAAACATCAGTGACCACTACAAACCCTTAGAGAAACCCATTTATTTTGAAACCATGAAACAGGTTAGAAAAATCTTAGAACAGATGTATGACAAGGGCATCATTAACTCAAAACAGAGGGAATATTTAAGTGGCAGTGGCACTCCTCGAATGAGAAGATTTTATTTATTGCCAAAGATTCACAAGGAACCTGAAAAATGGAGTATTCCACACGAGATTCCACCCGGCAGACCCATAGTGTCTGATTGCAACAGTGAAACTTATCAGACAGCTGAGTACATCGAGTATTTTCTTAACCCCATCTCTCAGAAACACCCGAGCTATTTGAAGGACACTTATGATTTCATCCAGAAAGTTAAAGACATCAGTATTCCCAGAGGAGCCTTTTTATTCACCATAGATATTGATAGCCTATATACGAACATAGAAACTGAAGCAGGCCTCCAGGCAGTCCAGGAGTGCATGCTTCAATACTCAGACCCAAAAAGGCCTGACGATTATATTTTAAAATTATTAGATATAAACCTAACTAAAAATGATTTTGAATTTAATTCTAAATATTATTTGCAAGTGAAAGGCACAGCCATGGGCAAAAAGTTTGCCCCTTCCTACGCGAACATCTTCATGGCGAGATGGGAACAATCGGCTCTGGGCTCGTGCACAAAAAGGCCTCTGCATTACTTTAGATTTCTGGATGATATATGGGGAGTGTGGTCTTACTCCATGGATGATTTTAAGGACTTTGCAGAACACTTGAATACCCATCAGAGATCAATAACAATTAAATATACAATTGACCCCACAGAGGTCAACTTTCTAGATGTGGTGTCATATAAGGGACAGAAATTTGAAGAGACAGGACAGCTAGACTTTAAAGTGTATTTCAAAGAAACGGACACGCATTCCTTACTGCACAAACACAGCTTCCATCCTAAACATACATTTAAAGGGATAGTAAAATCTCAATTACTCAGATTTCACAGGATATGCACAGAACATTCCTGTTTTATGGAAGCAACCAAAATTCTGTTCAGGGCCCTGAGGGACAGGGGATACTCAAGGTCCTTCTTAAGAAGGGCCCTAAAGACTTTTCTCCTCCCCAGGACTCCAAGGAACCCTACAGAGGGTGAAAAAACAAAAATTATACCATTAGTGTCCAATTTCTCGTTAATGAGCAAACAACTAAACCGTGCAGCTAAATCTAACTTTGAAAGGTTTTTTGAAAACACTCCCTTCCTGCAGAAACACAAGCAAATAGCTGCCTATAGGAGAAATACAAATTTAGCAGACATGCTAGTGAATAGCAAACTCAGACCTATGGCACCGCAGAACAAAAAGTTAATCTGTAAATACTTTGATCAGAAAAAATGGGTATTCAATCGTGCAACAAAACAAGTCTTTCAAGTCCCACAGCAACTCACTCCAGTAACACAGAACTGCATTTATTTGATTTATTGTGCAAAGTGTTCCAAACAATATGTAGGCCAGACAAAAAATGCTTTAAGGGTCCGGGTCTATCAGCACACACACAACATAAAAAATAAAATAGAAAAACGTAGACACGTAGTCCAGCACTTCCTTACCCACGGCCTTGAGGCCTTCAGGGTGACTGGACTTCAGTCTGACCCATTTTGGTCGCTGTGTGATAGACTGAAATTTGAAAGATTATGGATCATGAGACTTGATACAAAATTTCCAAGAGGTCTTAATGAGACTTAGGAGATCCACCTGACCCTAACCCAAACCTAAACCTAACCAACTAACCATAACACAACCTAAACCTAACCAACTCACCATACCCAAAACCTAAAACCTACCAGACACCCCGGGATTCATACCCTGGATTTTACAGACCCATCCTGCACAAACCTAAACTTAACCAGACCTAAAACTGAATAACCCTGGCCTCAATAGCCCTATGAACAGCCTTTAACAGTTGGCCTGCTGTGACCTCTCTTGGTCTTTATGTGATTTGGGGGTGACCAGTGGAGGGATGGACCGTGCACAACCCAGAGTGGGACCCTCAGGGTCCTATCCTGGGAAAACACTCTTTTTTCCTAACCCAGCCTGAGCCTCCCTCTCTGGGCCCTCTCTTCTCATGACCTCTAGTGGGTACTCAGCGGAACCACACTTTATGGGCTGTCATAATATAGTATATTTTATTTTTTTAGCGTTTATTCCCATTAAAATAAATAAATAAATATACACCCTAATACATATTAAAAAATAAAAATATGAATACATACTTCATGGGCACTAGAATTCATGGTTTTCATGGATCACTTATAAAGACACACGAGGATAAATATAATACAGTATAAAAAGCATAAAAAAGCATAAAGATAAAATTATAAATACTTCAAGGGCACTAGAAGAGATATATATATTTTTCAGTGATTATCTATAAAAACAGAAAGAGATGATTGTGAAAAACATACAGAAAAAGAACTGAATATACATACATATACAATAAATATAAATACATATGAGGCACTAGAGGGTTTTAAGAGTCATAAAGGATTAAAAAACATTATTTATGACTACTTAGAGCACATTTGAGGGATGCATTATTTTTTTGATACATGCAGACTGAGGAGCTGCATTTCTCAAATTGAAAGAGGCAAAGAGCATCGTTTAGATTTGAAAAAAAGCAACGGAAAAAATTCCTTCTATATAAAAAAAAGCAATATGCATCGATTTAAAATATAAGAATAAAAATTAAAAATAAAAATGCAACGTACATAATTCAAATTTGAAAATGCATCGTGTGCCTGTTTGGTTTGAATATTGTATTGGTTTGAAGGGATTGGTGGATGGCGTGTCAGTGACGTCATCGACTGGCTTTGATATACCTAACGGGACGCAGTTTGAATCAGAAGGATTGTTGGACTGCTTGCAGTAACATCTTGGTTGGTGATCTAGTAAAACGGTTATTTTGTATCTCGAGATAAAACAGAAAATTTAAAAGTTCTAGCCTGCCTGAAGAAGATACATCAAAGTATCGAAACGTCGCGATATAGGCTTGAACACAGAGACATTTATTTTCCTAAAAGAAAAAAATATATATTTTTGTTTTTTCCATTATTTTGAAATTTTATTTTGATCTTTTCCCTTTGATCTTTTTCTTTTGATTTTCATATATAATCACACATCTAGTGTTGGTTCATTTCCTACTGTTTAAAAAAAACACAACGAAATCCAAAGAAGGTTGGTTCATCTCTTTATTGTAAAAAAAGCACAAGAAAATCCAAAAAAAAGTTTAAAAAATAAAAAAAGACAAAAAAAACATTTTTTTTTAAATTTTAAGAAATAGAAAAAAGATTAAAACAATATACAGTTGTTGATCTGATCGTTCAATAAATTAAGGATGGTGTTCGTCTTTCAGAACAAGGGTCGTTTCACGACCCCTCGAGCGCGTTTGATCCCTCACAGAGACAGCAGGGATTTCCCCAGACGGGGACGATTTATGAGGGACGATTATTTTGTCGAGCGATCTCGTGACTTCCCATACGAGGTCGTCGGACACGAAGAATCACTCGCGGGTTACAGTAACAGAGTACAGAATGAAACTCGATCGGAGAACAGTGTAAATCCTTTCCGTCGTCAGTCACGTGATCGACGCCCTTTAAATCGGGGATTTAAACCCAAACGAAAGAGAGTGACTTTTGGGGAAAATAGGATTATTTACCCCACTGAGGAGAACAGATTTACTGACCAGAGATACAGAAACACACAATATTCTCCTCGTAACGTAGAGAAGAACAGGAGACGTGAGAATGGCCAGTTTGCACAAAATTATGCTCACCAGAAAAAAAGAATGGGCCAAAAAACTCACTTTGATTCACAGAAAAAATCAGAATACTCTCCTGCTTCTCCCACTTTTCGGAGAATTATTAAGAATATGTATCATCTGATCAGATCTGTCCATCACCTCAGTAATATTGACACACGGGTAGAAAATAACCAGCCTGTCACTCTGAAAAGGTTAACTGAGCTTCTTAAGAGTGTGATCAAACCCTTTGCCCCCACAATGTCCACAAAAGAATTGCTGGAGGGTAATGCAAAGAACTGGGCGTTTACGACACAGTTGGTGTTACAACAACACTATGAAGATATCATAGAGCACACACTGGGGATCTTACGGGGAGAGACACAGAGAAAAGACTGGTTACACGCTTTTGAGATCGCTGTCAAATGGGCGATGCGAAACTTTGGCAAAAGGATCTCCCAGAGGGCAATTCAGCAGGCCGAAACTTTGGTCCTGACCGAATTGCGTTCTGGGACTCCATCCGGGTCTAAGGTACCATCGAATTCTGAAACCGGTAGCAACAGAACATTTGCTCAGGTGGTTAGTGGTGCAGATCAAGCCTCGGTTCAGCAGGGGACAGAAACGGTCAACACAGGGGTGGTCAGACCTAGAACAGGGGTCACACACATCCAGATACAGACATCGCCCACTTTAATGTCAGGCTGGTCTCCTATGAGGAACGACTGGCTTTTGGGAGATGATTTTCCACCTCTGAACCCTCCTGTACAGGCCCCTATACAGTCTCCTAAGGGGAAGAGAATAGAAAAGAAAAAACACCTGACAGAACAGAGACCAAAAACTCCACCAGTCTTTATAGAACAAGCTGAGAAAAATCTCTTAGTGAGTTTTGACGATGATGATGAGGAGGAGGAGGATCAGTTAACTCCTGCACAGGGAGATAGACTGGATGATTTAGATGAGATTACGGGTCATCTGTCACAGGAACTTTTCTCTCCTTTTGCCCCCTCTGAGGCTGAGGCCCCGATAACCACTGGCCTGCCTTCTCTGGTCCCCATTGTAGCCAGTACGGTGTATGCAGTAAATCCTCTAACGGACACAGCTGAGAGTGCCCAGATCTTCCAAAATCCATCAGGGTCCCCAAATCTCTCAGACTTTGATTTCTCAGAATATTCTGTGACATCTCTTCAACTAGGGGCTCCTCACGGGACAGAGAGGGGGGAAACTTCCAAAAAAATGGAAAAAATTATCTCTGAAACAGAAAAAAACAGACAAGCAGAGAAAATGAGTAAAACAGTTGAAATCTCTGCAGCCGACATTCAAAGTCAAAGAGTACTACATAAGCCGTACACGCACCTTAGAACTAACAAGAAGTTCAACGAGTGGAAACTGGCACTCAAAGAGAAACACGTGGTCATCGGGGACTCTAATTTGAGCAGGATTCCCGCTTTTGACATTCCAGATTTACAGATTGACAGTTTTCCAGGGGCTAAATTGCAGCACGCTGCCAATCTGATAGAAAAAGCTACAGTAGAGACAAAAGTAGAAAAGATAGTCTTAGCGTTTGGCCTGAATAACCGCACACAGAGATTACGCATCTCAGCGATGAGAGAGTGTGCCAGATTGAGTCAGGTGGCACAAGAGAGACTACCAGAGGCCCAACTGTGGATCCCCCTGATCAATATCCCCCAATCTCTCCCAGAAGGAGAAAAAATATTTTTAGATGAACTGAACAATTACATAGAGGAAAATTATTCCTTCATCCCCCTCCTGCCAGAGGAACAGTTTCAGGTAGAGAGTGACGGCCTACACTGGACTGCAGAGACAGCCAGGAACATATTGGAGCACTGGGCACGATATTTAAACTTGTAGTGAGTGAACACCCGAGAAAGGGTGCCCATAGGCTTGTTGTGAATCTTTCCAAACATTTTAGTGTCTCTCCCTCACAGTCATCCCTGCTCATGAAAGGCCTCACGTTTATTCCGTCTGTCCAAAAAATGAAAGACTTCAAACATCAGCTTAGACTGGATTTACAAAAATTTCATAGAAGAATAAAATTAGAGGTTTTTTTTGAGGGCAAAAAGACTAAAAAACAAAAATTACCTTTCACACACAATTCGGATTGGACTCCAGCCTTGAGCAGACTTCCCAAGCAAGTAGGCCAGCTGATCACAGCTGATGAGTATGCCTTTAAAAATCTGAATTGGAGCTTGAAACCAAGGCCCAATCTCCAGAGAGAGGAACTGAGAGCCTTGAACACACTTAAAAACCTCAGAGAAATTGTTATTAAACCTGCTGACAAGGGAAATGCCATTGTCATCATGGATAGAGAGCAATATGTCTGGGAGGGAGAGAGACAATTAAACATCAGTGACCACTACAAACCCTTAGAGAAACCCATTTATTTTGAAACCATGAAACAGGTTAGAAAAATCTTAGAACAGATGTATGACAAGGGCATCATTAACTCAAAACAGAGGGAATATTTAAGTGGCAGTGGCACTCCTCGAATGAGAAGATTTTATTTATTGCCAAAGATTCACAAGGAACCTGAAAAATGGAGTATTCCACACGAGATTCCACCCGGCAGACCCATAGTGTCTGATTGCAACAGTGAAACTTATCAGACAGCTGAGTACATCGAGTATTTTCTTAACCCCATCTCTCAGAAACACCCGAGCTATTTGAAGGACACTTATGATTTCATCCAGAAAGTTAAAGACATCAGTATTCCCAGAGGAGCCTTTTTATTCACCATAGATATTGATAGCCTATATACGAACATAGAAACTGAAGCAGGCCTCCAGGCAGTCCAGGAGTGCATGCTTCAATACTCAGACCCAAAAAGGCCTGACGATTATATTTTAAAATTATTAGATATAAACCTAACTAAAAATGATTTTGAATTTAATTCTAAATATTATTTGCAAGTGAAAGGCACAGCCATGGGCAAAAAGTTTGCCCCTTCCTACGCGAACATCTTCATGGCGAGATGGGAACAATCGGCTCTGGGCTCGTGCACAAAAAGGCCTCTGCATTACTTTAGATTTCTGGATGATATATGGGGAGTGTGGTCTTACTCCATGGATGATTTTAAGGACTTTGCAGAACACTTGAATACCCATCAGAGATCAATAACAATTAAATATACAATTGACCCCACAGAGGTCAACTTTCTAGATGTGGTGTCATATAAGGGACAGAAATTTGAAGAGACAGGACAGCTAGACTTTAAAGTGTATTTCAAAGAAACGGACACGCATTCCTTACTGCACAAACACAGCTTCCATCCTAAACATACATTTAAAGGGATAGTAAAATCTCAATTACTCAGATTTCACAGGATATGCACAGAACATTCCTGTTTTATGGAAGCAACCAAAATTCTGTTCAGGGCCCTGAGGGACAGGGGATACTCAAGGTCCTTCTTAAGAAGGGCCCTAAAGACTTTTCTCCTCCCCAGGACTCCAAGGAACCCTACAGAGGGTGAAAAAACAAAAATTATACCATTAGTGTCCAATTTCTCGTTAATGAGCAAACAATTAAACCGTGCAGCTAAATCTAACTTTGAAAGGTTTTTTGAAAACACTCCCTTCCTGCAGAAACACAAGCAAATAGCTGCCTATAGGAGAAATACAAATTTAGCAGACATGCTAGTGAATAGCAAACTCAGACCTATGGCACCGCAGAACAAAAAGTTAATCTGTAAATACTTTGATCAGAAAAAATGGGTATTCAATCGTGCAACAAAACAAGTCTTTCAAGTCCCACAGCAACTCACTCCAGTAACACAGAACTGCATTTATTTGATTTATTGTGCAAAGTGTTCCAAACAATATGTAGGCCAGACAAAAAATGCTTTAAGGGTCCGGGTCTATCAGCACACACACAACATAAAAAATAAAATAGAAAAACGTAGACACGTAGTCCAGCACTTCCTTACCCACGGCCTTGAGGCCTTCAGGGTGACTGGACTTCAGTCTGACCCATTTTGGTCGCTGTGTGATAGACTGAAATTTGAAAGATTATGGATCATGAGACTTGATACAAAATTTCCAAGAGGTCTTAATGAGACTTAGGAGATCCACCTGACCCTAACCCAAACCTAAACCTAACCAACTAACCATAACACAACCTAAACCTAACCAACTCACCATACCCAAAACCTAAAACCTACCAGACACCCCGGGATTCATACCCTGGATTTTACAGACCCATCCTGCACAAACCTAAACTTAACCAGACCTAAAACTGAATAACCCTGGCCTCAATAGCCCTATGAACAGCCTTTAACAGTTGGCCTGCTGTGACCTCTCTTGGTCTTTATGTGATTTGGGGGTGACCAGTGGAGGGATGGACCGTGCACAACCCAGAGTGGGACCCTCAGGGTCCTATCCTGGGAAAACACTCTTTTTTCCTAACCCAGCCTGAGCCTCCCTCTCTGGGCCCTCTCTTCTCATGACCTCTAGTGGGTACTCAGCGGAACCACACTTTATGGGCTGTCATAATATAGTATATTTTATTTTTTTAGCGTTTATTCCCATTAAAATAAATAAATAAATATACACCCTAATACATATTAAAAAATAAAAATATGAATACATACTTCATGGGCACTAGAATTCATGGTTTTCATGGATCACTTATAAAGACACACGAGGATAAATATAATACAGTATAAAAAGCATAAAAAAGCATAAAGATAAAATTATAAATACTTCAAGGGCACTAGAAGAGATATATATATTTTTCAGTGATTATCTATAAAAACAGAAAGAGATGATTGTGAAAAACATACAGAAAAAGAACTGAATATACATACATATACAATAAATATAAATACATATGAGGCACTAGAGGGTTTTAAGAGTCATAAAGGATTAAAAAACATTATTTATGACTACTTAGAGCACATTTGAGGGATGCATTATTTTTTTGATACATGCAGACTGAGGAGCTGCATTTCTCAAATTGAAAGAGGCAAAGAGCATCGTTTAGATTTGAAAAAAAGCAACGGAAAAAATTCCTTCTATATAAAAAAAAGCAATATGCATCGATTTAAAATATAAGAATAAAAATTAAAAATAAAAATGCAACGTACATAATTCAAATTTGAAAATGCATCGTGTGCCTGTTTGGTTTGAATATTGTATTGGTTTGAAGGGATTGGTGGATGGCGTGTCAGTGACGTCATCGACTGGCTTTGATATACCTAACGGGACGCAGTTTGAATCAGAAGGATTGTTGGACTGCTTGCAGTAACATCTTGGTTGGTGATCTAGTAAAACGGTTATTTTGTATCTCGAGATAAAACAGAAAATTTAAAAGTTCAAGCCTGCCTGAAGAAGATACATCAAAGTATCGAAACGTCGCGATATAGGCTTGAACACAGAGACATTTATTTTCCTAAAAGAAAAAAATATATATTTTTGTTTTTTCCATTATTTTGAAATTTTATTTTGATCTTTTCCCTTTGATCTTTTTCTTTTGATTTTCATATATAATCACACATCTAGTGTTGGTTCATTTCCTACTGTTTAAAAAAAACACAACGAAATCCAAAGAAGGTTGGTTCATCTCTTTATTGTAAAAAAAGCACAAGAAAATCCAAAAAAAAGTTTAAAAAATAAAAAAAGACAAAAAAAACATTTTTTTTAAATTTTAAGAAATAGAAAAAAGATTAAAACAATATACAGTTGTTGATCTGATCGTTCAATAAATTAAGGATGGTGTTCGTCTTTCAGAACAAGGGTCGTTTCACGACCCCTCGAGCGCGTTTGATCCCTCACAGAGACAGCAGGGATTTCCCCAGACGGGGACGATTTATGAGGGACGATTATTTTGTCGAGCGATCTCGTGACTTCCCATACGAGGTCGTCGGACACGAAGAATCACTCGCGGGTTACAGTAACAGAGTACAGAATGAAACTCGATCGGAGAACAGTGTAAATCCTTTCCGTCGTCAGTCACGTGATCGACGCCCTTTAAATCGGGGATTTAAACCCAAACGAAAGAGAGTGACTTTTGGGGAAAATAGGATTATTTACCCCACTGAGGAGAACAGATTTACTGACCAGAGATACAGAAACACACAATATTCTCCTCGTAACGTAGAGAAGAACAGGAGACGTGAGAATGGCCAGTTTGCACAAAATTATGCTCACCAGAAAAAAAGAATGGGCCAAAAAACTCACTTTGATTCACAGAAAAAATCAGAATACTCTCCTGCTTCTCCCACTTTTCGGAGAATTATTAAGAATATGTATCATCTGATCAGATCTGTCCATCACCTCAGTAATATTGACACACGGGTAGAAAATAACCAGCCTGTCACTCTGAAAAGGTTAACTGAGCTTCTTAAGAGTGTGATCAAACCCTTTGCCCCCACAATGTCCACAAAAGAATTGCTGGAGGGTAATGCAAAGAACTGGGCGTTTACGACACAGTTGGTGTTACAACAACACTATGAAGATATCATAGAGCACACACTGGGGATCTTACGGGGAGAGACACAGAGAAAAGACTGGTTACACGCTTTTGAGATCGCTGTCAAATGGGCGATGCGAAACTTTGGCAAAAGGATCTCCCAGAGGGCAATTCAGCAGGCCGAAACTTTGGTCCTGACCGAATTGCGTTCTGGGACTCCATCCGGGTCTAAGGTACCATCGAATTCTGAAACCGGTAGCAACAGAACATTTGCTCAGGTGGTTAGTGGTGCAGATCAAGCCTCGGTTCAGCAGGGGACAGAAACGGTCAACACAGGGGTGGTCAGACCTAGAACAGGGGTCACACACATCCAGATACAGACATCGCCCACTTTAATGTCAGGCTGGTCTCCTATGAGGAACGACTGGCTTTTGGGAGATGATTTTCCACCTCTGAACCCTCCTGTACAGGCCCCTATACAGTCTCCTAAGGGGAAGAGAATAGAAAAGAAAAAACACCTGACAGAACAGAGACCAAAAACTCCACCAGTCTTTATAGAACAAGCTGAGAAAAATCTCTTAGTGAGTTTTGACGATGATGATGAGGAGGAGGAGGATCAGTTAACTCCTGCACAGGGAGATAGACTGGATGATTTAGATGAGATTACGGGTCATCTGTCACAGGAACTTTTCTCTCCTTTTGCCCCCTCTGAGGCTGAGGCCCCGATAACCACTGGCCTGCCTTCTCTGGTCCCCATTGTAGCCAGTACGGTGTATGCAGTAAATCCTCTAACGGACACAGCTGAGAGTGCCCAGATCTTCCAAAATCCATCAGGGTCCCCAAATCTCTCAGACTTTGATTTCTCAGAATATTCTGTGACATCTCTTCAACTAGGGGCTCCTCACGGGACAGAGAGGGGGGAAACTTCCAAAAAAATGGAAAAAATTATCTCTGAAACAGAAAAAAACAGACAAGCAGAGAAAATGAGTAAAACAGTTGAAATCTCTGCAGCCGACATTCAAAGTCAAAGAGTACTACATAAGCCGTACACGCACCTTAGAACTAACAAGAAGTTCAACGAGTGGAAACTGGCACTCAAAGAGAAACACGTGGTCATCGGGGACTCTAATTTGAGCAGGATTCCCGCTTTTGACATTCCAGATTTACAGATTGACAGTTTTCCAGGGGCTAAATTGCAGCACGCTGCCAATCTGATAGAAAAAGCTACAGTAGAGACAAAAGTAGAAAAGATAGTCTTAGCGTTTGGCCTGAATAACCGCACACAGAGATTACGCATCTCAGCGATGAGAGAGTGTGCCAGATTGAGTCAGGTGGCACAAGAGAGACTACCAGAGGCCCAACTGTGGATCCCCCTGATCAATATCCCCCAATCTCTCCCAGAAGGAGAAAAAATATTTTTAGATGAACTGAACAATTACATAGAGGAAAATTATTCCTTCATCCCCCTCCTGCCAGAGGAACAGTTTCAGGTAGAGAGTGACGGCCTGCACTGGACTGCAGAGACAGCCAGGAACATATTGGAGCACTGGGCACGATATTTAAACTTGTAGTGAGTGAACACCCGAGAAAGGGTGCCCATAGGCTTGTTGTGAATCTTTCCAAACATTTTAGTGTCTCTCCCTCACAGTCATCCCTGCTCATGAAAGGCCTCACGTTTATTCCGTCTGTCCAAAAAATGAAAGACTTCAAACATCAGCTTAGACTGGATTTACAAAAATTTCATAGAAGAATAAAATTAGAGGTTTTTTTTGAGGGCAAAAAGACTAAAAAACAAAAATTACCTTTCACACACAATTCGGATTGGACTCCAGCCTTGAGCAGACTTCCCAAGCAAGTAGGCCAGCTGATCACAGCTGATGAGTATGCCTTTAAAAATCTGAATTGGAGCTTGAAACCAAGGCCCAATCTCCAGAGAGAGGAACTGAGAGCCTTGAACACACTTAAAAACCTCAGAGAAATTGTTATTAAACCTGCTGACAAGGGAAATGCCATTGTCATCATGGATAGAGAGCAATATGTCTGGGAGGGAGAGAGACAATTAAACATCAGTGACCACTACAAACCCTTAGAGAAACCCATTTATTTTGAAACCATGAAACAGGTTAGAAAAATCTTAGAACAGATGTATGACAAGGGCATCATTAACTCAAAACAGAGGGAATATTTAAGTGGCAGTGGCACTCCTCGAATGAGAAGATTTTATTTATTGCCAAAGATTCACAAGGAACCTGAAAAATGGAGTATTCCACACGAGATTCCACCCGGCAGACCCATAGTGTCTGATTGCAACAGTGAAACTTATCAGACAGCTGAGTACATCGAGTATTTTCTTAACCCCATCTCTCAGAAACACCCGAGCTATTTGAAGGACACTTATGATTTCATCCAGAAAGTTAAAGACATCAGTATTCCCAGAGGAGCCTTTTTATTCACCATAGATATTGATAGCCTATATACGAACATAGAAACTGAAGCAGGCCTCCAGGCAGTCCAGGAGTGCATGCTTCAATACTCAGACCCAAAAAGGCCTGACGATTATATTTTAAAATTATTAGATATAAACCTAACTAAAAATGATTTTGAATTTAATTCTAAATATTATTTGCAAGTGAAAGGCACAGCCATGGGCAAAAAGTTTGCCCCTTCCTACGCGAACATCTTCATGGCGAGATGGGAACAATCGGCTCTGGGCTCGTGCACAAAAAGGCCTCTGCATTACTTTAGATTTCTGGATGATATATGGGGAGTGTGGTCTTACTCCATGGATGATTTTAAGGACTTTGCAGAACACTTGAATACCCATCAGAGATCAATAACAATTAAATATACAATTGACCCCACAGAGGTCAACTTTCTAGATGTGGTGTCATATAAGGGACAGAAATTTGAAGAGACAGGACAGCTAGACTTTAAAGTGTATTTCAAAGAAACGGACACGCATTCCTTACTGCACAAACACAGCTTCCATCCTAAACATACATTTAAAGGGATAGTAAAATCTCAATTACTCAGATTTCACAGGATATGCACAGAACATTCCTGTTTTATGGAAGCAACCAAAATTCTGTTCAGGGCCCTGAGGGACAGGGGATACTCAAGGTCCTTCTTAAGAAGGGCCCTAAAGACTTTTCTCCTCCCCAGGACTCCAAGGAACCCTACAGAGGGTGAAAAAACAAAAATTATACCATTAGTGTCCAATTTCTCGTTAATGAGCAAACAATTAAACCGTGCAGCTAAATCTAACTTTGAAAGGTTTTTTGAAAACACTCCCTTCCTGCAGAAACACAAGCAAATAGCTGCCTATAGGAGAAATACAAATTTAGCAGACATGCTAGTGAATAGCAAACTCAGACCTATGGCACCGCAGAACAAAAAGTTAATCTGTAAATACTTTGATCAGAAAAAATGGGTATTCAATCGTGCAACAAAACAAGTCTTTCAAGTCCCACAGCAACTCACTCCAGTAACACAGAACTGCATTTATTTGATTTATTGTGCAAAGTGTTCCAAACAATATGTAGGCCAGACAAAAAATGCTTTAAGGGTCCGGGTCTATCAGCACACACACAACATAAAAAATAAAATAGAAAAACGTAGACACGTAGTCCAGCACTTCCTTACCCACGGCCTTGAGGCCTTCAGGGTGACTGGACTTCAGTCTGACCCATTTTGGTCGCTGTGTGATAGACTGAAATTTGAAAGATTATGGATCATGAGACTTGATACAAAATTTCCAAGAGGTCTTAATGAGACTTAGGAGATCCACCTGACCCTAACCCAAACCTAAACCTAACCAACTAACCATAACACAACCTAAACCTAACCAACTCACCATACCCAAAACCTAAAACCTACCAGACACCCCGGGATTCATACCCTGGATTTTACAGACCCATCCTGCACAAACCTAAACTTAACCAGACCTAAAACTGAATAACCCTGGCCTCAATAGCCCTATGAACAGCCTTTAACAGTTGGCCTGCTGTGACCTCTCTTGGTCTTTATGTGATTTGGGGGTGACCAGTGGAGGGATGGACCGTGCACAACCCAGAGTGGGACCCTCAGGGTCCTATCCTGGGAAAACACTCTTTTTTCCTAACCCAGCCTGAGCCTCCCTCTCTGGGCCCTCTCTTCTCATGACCTCTAGTGGGTACTCAGCGGAACCACACTTTATGGGCTGTCATAATATAGTATATTTTATTTTTTTAGCGTTTATTCCATTAAAATAAATAAATAAATATACACCCTAATACATATTAAAAAATAAAAATATGAATACATACTTCATGGGCACTAGAATTCATGGTTTTCATGGATCACTTATAAAGACACACGAGGATAAATATAATACAGTATAAAAAGCATAAAAAAGCATAAAGATAAAATTATAAATACTTCAAGGGCACTAGAAGAGATATATATATTTTTCAGTGATTATCTATAAAAACAGAAAGAGATGATTGTGAAAAACATACAGAAAAAGAACTGAATATACATACATATACAATAAATATAAATACATATGAGGCACTAGAGGGTTTTAAGAGTCATAAAGGATTAAAAAACATTATTTATGACTACTTAGAGCACATTTGAGGGATGCATTATTTTTTTGATACATGCAGACTGAGGAGCTGCATTTCTCAAATTGAAAGAGGCAAAGAGCATCGTTTAGATTTGAAAAAAAGCAACGGAAAAAATTCCTTCTATATAAAAAAAAGCAATATGCATCGATTTAAAATATAAGAATAAAAATTAAAAATAAAAATGCAACGTACATAATTCAAATTTGAAAATGCATCGTGTGCCTGTTTGGTTTGAATATTGTATTGGTTTGAAGGGATTGGTGGATGGCGTGTCAGTGACGTCATCGACTGGCTTTGATATACCTAACGGGACGCAGTTTGAATCAGAAGGATTGTTGGACTGCTTGCAGTAACATCTTGGTTGGTGATCTAGTAAAACGGTTATTTTGTATCTCGAGATAAAACAGAAAATTTAAAAGTTCAAGCCTGCCTGAAGAAGATACATCAAAGTATCGAAACGTCGCGATATAGGCTTGAACACAGAGACATTTATTTTCCTAAAAGAAAAAAATATATATTTTTGTTTTTTCCATTATTTTGAAATTTTATTTTGATCTTTTCCCTTTGATCTTTTTCTTTTGATTTTCATATATAATCACACATCTAGTGTTGGTTCATTTCCTACTGTTTAAAAAAAACACAACGAAATCCAAAGAAGGTTGGTTCATCTCTTTATTGTAAAAAAAGCACAAGAAAATCCAAAAAAAAGTTTAAAAAATAAAAAAAGACAAAAAAAACATTTTTTTTAAATTTTAAGAAATAGAAAAAAGATTAAAACAATATACAGTTGTTGATCTGATCGTTCAATAAATTAAGGATGGTGTTCGTCTTTCAGAACAAGGGTCGTTTCACGACCCCTCGAGCGCGTTTGATCCCTCACAGAGACAGCAGGGATTTCCCCAGACGGGGACGATTTATGAGGGACGATTATTTTGTCGAGCGATCTCGTGACTTCCCATACGAGGTCGTCGGACACGAAGAATCACTCGCGGGTTACAGTAACAGAGTACAGAATGAAACTCGATCGGAGAACAGTGTAAATCCTTTCCGTCGTCAGTCACGTGATCGACGCCCTTTAAATCGGGGATTTAAACCCAAACGAAAGAGAGTGACTTTTGGGGAAAATAGGATTATTTACCCCACTGAGGAGAACAGATTTACTGACCAGAGATACAGAAACACACAATATTCTCCTCGTAACGTAGAGAAGAACAGGAGACGTGAGAATGGCCAGTTTGCACAAAATTATGCTCACCAGAAAAAAAGAATGGGCCAAAAAACTCACTTTGATTCACAGAAAAAATCAGAATACTCTCCTGCTTCTCCCACTTTTCGGAGAATTATTAAGAATATGTATCATCTGATCAGATCTGTCCATCACCTCAGTAATATTGACACACGGGTAGAAAATAACCAGCCTGTCACTCTGAAAAGGTTAACTGAGCTTCTTAAGAGTGTGATCAAACCCTTTGCCCCCACAATGTCCACAAAAGAATTGCTGGAGGGTAATGCAAAGAACTGGGCGTTTACGACACAGTTGGTGTTACAACAACACTATGAAGATATCATAGAGCACACACTGGGGATCTTACGGGGAGAGACACAGAGAAAAGACTGGTTACACGCTTTTGAGATCGCTGTCAAATGGGCGATGCGAAACTTTGGCAAAAGGATCTCCCAGAGGGCAATTCAGCAGGCCGAAACTTTGGTCCTGACCGAATTGCGTTCTGGGACTCCATCCGGGTCTAAGGTACCATCGAATTCTGAAACCGGTAGCAACAGAACATTTGCTCAGGTGGTTAGTGGTGCAGATCAAGCCTCGGTTCAGCAGGGGACAGAAACGGTCAACACAGGGGTGGTCAGACCTAGAACAGGGGTCACACACATCCAGATACAGACATCGCCCACTTTAATGTCAGGCTGGTCTCCTATGAGGAACGACTGGCTTTTGGGAGATGATTTTCCACCTCTGAACCCTCCTGTACAGGCCCCTATACAGTCTCCTAAGGGGAAGAGAATAGAAAAGAAAAAACACCTGACAGAACAGAGACCAAAAACTCCACCAGTCTTTATAGAACAAGCTGAGAAAAATCTCTTAGTGAGTTTTGACGATGATGATGAGGAGGAGGAGGATCAGTTAACTCCTGCACAGGGAGATAGACTGGATGATTTAGATGAGATTACGGGTCATCTGTCACAGGAACTTTTCTCTCCTTTTGCCCCCTCTGAGGCTGAGGCCCCGATAACCACTGGCCTGCCTTCTCTGGTCCCCATTGTAGCCAGTACGGTGTATGCAGTAAATCCTCTAACGGACACAGCTGAGAGTGCCCAGATCTTCCAAAATCCATCAGGGTCCCCAAATCTCTCAGACTTTGATTTCTCAGAATATTCTGTGACATCTCTTCAACTAGGGGCTCCTCACGGGACAGAGAGGGGGGAAACTTCCAAAAAAATGGAAAAAATTATCTCTGAAACAGAAAAAAACAGACAAGCAGAGAAAATGAGTAAAACAGTTGAAATCTCTGCAGCCGACATTCAAAGTCAAAGAGTACTACATAAGCCGTACACGCACCTTAGAACTAACAAGAAGTTCAACGAGTGGAAACTGGCACTCAAAGAGAAACACGTGGTCATCGGGGACTCTAATTTGAGCAGGATTCCCGCTTTTGACATTCCAGATTTACAGATTGACAGTTTTCCAGGGGCTAAATTGCAGCACGCTGCCAATCTGATAGAAAAAGCTACAGTAGAGACAAAAGTAGAAAAGATAGTCTTAGCGTTTGGCCTGAATAACCGCACACAGAGATTACGCATCTCAGCGATGAGAGAGTGTGCCAGATTGAGTCAGGTGGCACAAGAGAGACTACCAGAGGCCCAACTGTGGATCCCCCTGATCAATATCCCCCAATCTCTCCCAGAAGGAGAAAAAATATTTTTAGATGAACTGAACAATTACATAGAGGAAAATTATTCCTTCATCCCCCTCCTGCCAGAGGAACAGTTTCAGGTAGAGAGTGACGGCCTGCACTGGACTGCAGAGACAGCCAGGAACATATTGGAGCACTGGGCACGATATTTAAACTTGTAGTGAGTGAACACCCGAGAAAGGGTGCCCATAGGCTTGTTGTGAATCTTTCCAAACATTTTAGTGTCTCTCCCTCACAGTCATCCCTGCTCATGAAAGGCCTCACGTTTATTCCGTCTGTCCAAAAAATGAAAGACTTCAAACATCAGCTTAGACTGGATTTACAAAAATTTCATAGAAGAATAAAATTAGAGGTTTTTTTTGAGGGCAAAAAGACTAAAAAACAAAAATTACCTTTCACACACAATTCGGATTGGACTCCAGCCTTGAGCAGACTTCCCAAGCAAGTAGGCCAGCTGATCACAGCTGATGAGTATGCCTTTAAAAATCTGAATTGGAGCTTGAAACCAAGGCCCAATCTCCAGAGAGAGGAACTGAGAGCCTTGAACACACTTAAAAACCTCAGAGAAATTGTTATTAAACCTGCTGACAAGGGAAATGCCATTGTCATCATGGATAGAGAGCAATATGTCTGGGAGGGAGAGAGACAATTAAACATCAGTGACCACTACAAACCCTTAGAGAAACCCATTTATTTTGAAACCATGAAACAGGTTAGAAAAATCTTAGAACAGATGTATGACAAGGGCATCATTAACTCAAAACAGAGGGAATATTTAAGTGGCAGTGGCACTCCTCGAATGAGAAGATTTTATTTATTGCCAAAGATTCACAAGGAACCTGAAAAATGGAGTATTCCACACGAGATTCCACCCGGCAGACCCATAGTGTCTGATTGCAACAGTGAAACTTATCAGACAGCTGAGTACATCGAGTATTTTCTTAACCCCATCTCTCAGAAACACCCGAGCTATTTGAAGGACACTTATGATTTCATCCAGAAAGTTAAAGACATCAGTATTCCCAGAGGAGCCTTTTTATTCACCATAGATATTGATAGCCTATATACGAACATAGAAACTGAAGCAGGCCTCCAGGCAGTCCAGGAGTGCATGCTTCAATACTCAGACCCAAAAAGGCCTGACGATTATATTTTAAAATTATTAGATATAAACCTAACTAAAAATGATTTTGAATTTAATTCTAAATATTATTTGCAAGTGAAAGGCACAGCCATGGGCAAAAAGTTTGCCCCTTCCTACGCGAACATCTTCATGGCGAGATGGGAACAATCGGCTCTGGGCTCGTGCACAAAAAGGCCTCTGCATTACTTTAGATTTCTGGATGATATATGGGGAGTGTGGTCTTACTCCATGGATGATTTTAAGGACTTTGCAGAACACTTGAATACCCATCAGAGATCAATAACAATTAAATATACAATTGACCCCACAGAGGTCAACTTTCTAGATGTGGTGTCATATAAGGGACAGAAATTTGAAGAGACAGGACAGCTAGACTTTAAAGTGTATTTCAAAGAAACGGACACGCATTCCTTACTGCACAAACACAGCTTCCATCCTAAACATACATTTAAAGGGATAGTAAAATCTCAATTACTCAGATTTCACAGGATATGCACAGAACATTCCTGTTTTATGGAAGCAACCAAAATTCTGTTCAGGGCCCTGAGGGACAGGGGATACTCAAGGTCCTTCTTAAGAAGGGCCCTAAAGACTTTTCTCCTCCCCAGGACTCCAAGGAACCCTACAGAGGGTGAAAAAACAAAAATTATACCATTAGTGTCCAATTTCTCGTTAATGAGCAAACAATTAAACCGTGCAGCTAAATCTAACTTTGAAAGGTTTTTTGAAAACACTCCCTTCCTGCAGAAACACAAGCAAATAGCTGCCTATAGGAGAAATACAAATTTAGCAGACATGCTAGTGAATAGCAAACTCAGACCTATGGCACCGCAGAACAAAAAGTTAATCTGTAAATACTTTGATCAGAAAAAATGGGTATTCAATCGTGCAACAAAACAAGTCTTTCAAGTCCCACAGCAACTCACTCCAGTAACACAGAACTGCATTTATTTGATTTATTGTGCAAAGTGTTCCAAACAATATGTAGGCCAGACAAAAAATGCTTTAAGGGTCCGGGTCTATCAGCACACACACAACATAAAAAATAAAATAGAAAAACGTAGACACGTAGTCCAGCACTTCCTTACCCACGGCCTTGAGGCCTTCAGGGTGACTGGACTTCAGTCTGACCCATTTTGGTCGCTGTGTGATAGACTGAAATTTGAAAGATTATGGATCATGAGACTTGATACAAAATTTCCAAGAGGTCTTAATGAGACTTAGGAGATCCACCTGACCCTAACCCAAACCTAAACCTAACCAACTAACCATAACACAACCTAAACCTAACCAACTCACCATACCCAAAACCTAAAACCCTACCAGACACCCCGGGATTCATACCCTGGATTTTACAGACCCATCCTGCACAAACCTAAACTTAACCAGACCTAAAACTGAATAACCCTGGCCTCAATAGCCCTATGAACAGCCTTTAACAGTTGGCCTGCTGTGACCTCTCTTGGTCTTTATGTGATTTGGGGGTGACCAGTGGAGGGATGGACCGTGCACAACCCAGAGTGGGACCCTCAGGGTCCTATCCTGGGAAAACACTCTTTTTTCCTAACCCAGCCTGAGCCTCCCTCTCTGGGCCCTCTCTTCTCATGACCTCTAGTGGGTACTCAGCGGAACCACACTTTATGGGCTGTCATAATATAGTATATTTTATTTTTTTAGCGTTTATTCCCATTAAAATAAATAAATAAATATACACCCTAATACATATTAAAAAATAAAAATATGAATACATACTTCATGGGCACTAGAATTCATGGTTTTCATGGATCACTTATAAAGACACACGAGGATAAATATAATACAGTATAAAAAGCATAAAAAAGCATAAAGATAAAATTATAAATACTTCAAGGGCACTAGAAGAGATATATATATTTTTCAGTGATTATCTATAAAAACAGAAAGAGATGATTGTGAAAAACATACAGAAAAAGAACTGAATATACATACATATACAATAAATATAAATACATATGAGGCACTAGAGGGTTTTAAGAGTCATAAAGGATTAAAAAACATTATTTATGACTACTTAGAGCACATTTGAGGGATGCATTATTTTTTTGATACATGCAGACTGAGGAGCTGCATTTCTCAAATTGAAAGAGGCAAAAGAGCATCGTTTAGATTTGAAAAAAGCAACGGAAAAAATTCCTTCTATATAAAAAAAAGCAATATGCATCGATTTAAAATATAAGAATAAAAATTAAAAATAAAAATGCAACGTACATAATTCAAATTTGAAAATGCATCGTGTGCCTGTTTGGTTTGAATATTGTATTGGTTTGAAGGGATTGGTGGATGGCGTGTCAGTGACGTCATCGACTGGCTTTGATATACCTAACGGACGCAGTTTGAATCAGAAGGATTGTTGGACTGCTTGCAGTAACATCTTGGTTGGTGATCTAGTAAAACGGTTATTTTGTATCTCGAGATAAAACAGAAAATTTAAAAGTTCAAGCCTGCCTGAAGAAGATACATCAAAGTATCGAAACGTCGCGATATAGGCTTGAACACAGAGACATTTATTTTCCTAAAAGAAAAAAATATATATTTTTGTTTTTTCATTATTTTGAAATTTTATTTTGATCTTTTCCCTTTGATCTTTTTCTTTTGATTTTCATATATAATCACACATCTAGTGTTGGTTCATTTCCTACTGTTTAAAAAAAACACAACGAAATCCAAAGAAGGTTGGTTCATCTCTTTATTGTAAAAAAAGCACAAGAAAATCCAAAAAAAAGTTTAAAAAATAAAAAAAGACAAAAAAAACATTTTTTTTAAATTTTAAGAAATAGAAAAAGATTAAAACAATATACAGTTGTTGATCTGATCGTTCAATAAATTAAGGATGGTGTTCGTCTTTCAGAAACAAGGGTCGTTTCACGACCCCTCGAGCGCGTTTGATCCCTCACAGAGACAGCAGGGATTTCCCCAGACGGGGACGATTTATGAGGGACGATTATTTTGTCGAGCGATCTCGTGACTTCCCATACGAGGTCGTCGGACACGAAGAATCACTCGCGGGTTACAGTAACAGAGTACAGAATGAAACTCGATCGGAGAACAGTGTAAATCCTTTCCGTCGTCAGTCACGTGATCGACGCCCTTTAAATCGGGGATTTAAACCCAAACGAAAGAGAGTGACTTTTGGGGAAAATAGGATTATTTACCCCACTGAGGAGAACAGATTTACTGACCAGAGATACAGAAACACACAATATTCTCCTCGTAACGTAGAGAAGAACAGGAGACGTGAGAATGGCCAGTTTGCACAAAATTATGCTCACCAGAAAAAAAGAATGGGCCAAAAAACTCACTTTGATTCACAGAAAAAATCAGAATACTCTCCTGCTTCTCCCACTTTTCGGAGAATTATTAAGAATATGTATCATCTGATCAGATCTGTCCATCACCTCAGTAATATTGACACACGGGTAGAAAATAACCAGCCTGTCACTCTGAAAAGGTTAACTGAGCTTCTTAAGAGTGTGATCAAACCCTTTGCCCCCACAATGTCCACAAAAGAATTGCTGGAGGGTAATGCAAAGAACTGGGCGTTTACGACACAGTTGGTGTTACAACAACACTATGAAGATATCATAGAGCACACACTGGGGATCTTACGGGGAGAGACACAGAGAAAAGACTGGTTACACGCTTTTGAGATCGCTGTCAAATGGGCGATGCGAAACTTTGGCAAAAGGATCTCCCAGAGGGCAATTCAGCAGGCCGAAACTTTGGTCCTGACCGAATTGCGTTCTGGGACTCCATCCGGGTCTAAGGTACCATCGAATTCTGAAACCGGTAGCAACAGAACATTTGCTCAGGTGGTTAGTGGTGCAGATCAAGCCTCGGTTCAGCAGGGGACAGAAACGGTCAACACAGGGGTGGTCAGACCTAGAACAGGGGTCACACACATCCAGATACAGACATCGCCCACTTTAATGTCAGGCTGGTCTCCTATGAGGAACGACTGGCTTTTGGGAGATGATTTTCCACCTCTGAACCCTCCTGTACAGGCCCCTATACAGTCTCCTAAGGGGAAGAGAATAGAAAAGAAAAAACACCTGACAGAACAGAGACCAAAAACTCCACCAGTCTTTATAGAACAAGCTGAGAAAAATCTCTTAGTGAGTTTTGACGATGATGATGAGGAGGAGGAGGATCAGTTAACTCCTGCACAGGGAGATAGACTGGATGATTTAGATGAGATTACGGGTCATCTGTCACAGGAACTTTTCTCTCCTTTTGCCCCCTCTGAGGCTGAGGCCCCGATAACCACTGGCCTGCCTTCTCTGGTCCCCATTGTAGCCAGTACGGTGTATGCAGTAAATCCTCTAACGGACACAGCTGAGAGTGCCCAGATCTTCCAAAATCCATCAGGGTCCCCAAATCTCTCAGACTTTGATTTCTCAGAATATTCTGTGACATCTCTTCAACTAGGGGCTCCTCACGGGACAGAGAGGGGGGAAACTTCCAAAAAAATGGAAAAAATTATCTCTGAAACAGAAAAAAACAGACAAGCAGAGAAAATGAGTAAAACAGTTGAAATCTCTGCAGCCGACATTCAAAGTCAAAGAGTACTACATAAGCCGTACACGCACCTTAGAACTAACAAGAAGTTCAACGAGTGGAAACTGGCACTCAAAGAGAAACACGTGGTCATCGGGGACTCTAATTTGAGCAGGATTCCCGCTTTTGACATTCCAGATTTACAGATTGACAGTTTTCCAGGGGCTAAATTGCAGCACGCTGCCAATCTGATAGAAAAAGCTACAGTAGAGACAAAAGTAGAAAAGATAGTCTTAGCGTTTGGCCTGAATAACCGCACACAGAGATTACGCATCTCAGCGATGAGAGAGTGTGCCAGATTGAGTCAGGTGGCACAAGAGAGACTACCAGAGGCCCAACTGTGGATCCCCCTGATCAATATCCCCCAATCTCTCCCAGAAGGAGAAAAAATATTTTTAGATGAACTGAACAATTACATAGAGGAAAATTATTCCTTCATCCCCCTCCTGCCAGAGGAACAGTTTCAGGTAGAGAGTGACGGCCTGCACTGGACTGCAGAGACAGCCAGGAACATATTGGAGCACTGGGCACGATATTTAAACTTGTAGTGAGTGAACACCCGAGAAAGGGTGCCCATAGGCTTGTTGTGAATCTTTCCAAACATTTTAGTGTCTCTCCCTCACAGTCATCCCTGCTCATGAAAGGCCTCACGTTTATTCCGTCTGTCCAAAAAATGAAAGACTTCAAACATCAGCTTAGACTGGATTTACAAAAATTTCATAGAAGAATAAAATTAGAGGTTTTTTTTGAGGGCAAAAAGACTAAAAAACAAAAATTACCTTTCACACACAATTCGGATTGGACTCCAGCCTTGAGCAGACTTCCCAAGCAAGTAGGCCAGCTGATCACAGCTGATGAGTATGCCTTTAAAAATCTGAATTGGAGCTTGAAACCAAGGCCCAATCTCCAGAGAGAGGAACTGAGAGCCTTGAACACACTTAAAAACCTCAGAGAAATTGTTATTAAACCTGCTGACAAGGGAAATGCCATTGTCATCATGGATAGAGAGCAATATGTCTGGGAGGGAGAGAGACAATTAAACATCAGTGACCACTACAAACCCTTAGAGAAACCCATTTATTTTGAAACCATGAAACAGGTTAGAAAAATCTTAGAACAGATGTATGACAAGGGCATCATTAACTCAAAACAGAGGGAATATTTAAGTGGCAGTGGCACTCCTCGAATGAGAAGATTTTATTTATTGCCAAAGATTCACAAGGAACCTGAAAAATGGAGTATTCCACACGAGATTCCACCCGGCAGACCCATAGTGTCTGATTGCAACAGTGAAACTTATCAGACAGCTGAGTACATCGAGTATTTTCTTAACCCCATCTCTCAGAAACACCCGAGCTATTTGAAGGACACTTATGATTTCATCCAGAAAGTTAAAGACATCAGTATTCCCAGAGGAGCCTTTTTATTCACCATAGATATTGATAGCCTATATACGAACATAGAAACTGAAGCAGGCCTCCAGGCAGTCCAGGAGTGCATGCTTCAATACTCAGACCCAAAAAGGCCTGACGATTATATTTTAAAATTATTAGATATAAACCTAACTAAAAATGATTTTGAATTTAATTCTAAATATTATTTGCAAGTGAAAGGCACAGCCATGGGCAAAAAGTTTGCCCCTTCCTACGCGAACATCTTCATGGCGAGATGGGAACAATCGGCTCTGGGCTCGTGCACAAAAAGGCCTCTGCATTACTTTAGATTTCTGGATGATATATGGGGAGTGTGGTCTTACTCCATGGATGATTTTAAGGACTTTGCAGAACACTTGAATACCCATCAGAGATCAATAACAATTAAATATACAATTGACCCCACAGAGGTCAACTTTCTAGATGTGGTGTCATATAAGGGACAGAAATTTGAAGAGACAGGACAGCTAGACTTTAAAGTGTATTTCAAAGAAACGGACACGCATTCCTTACTGCACAAACACAGCTTCCATCCTAAACATACATTTAAAGGGATAGTAAAATCTCAATTACTCAGATTTCACAGGATATGCACAGAACATTCCTGTTTTATGGAAGCAACCAAAATTCTGTTCAGGGCCCTGAGGGACAGGGGATACTCAAGGTCCTTCTTAAGAAGGGCCCTAAAGACTTTTCTCCTCCCCAGGACTCCAAGGAACCCTACAGAGGGTGAAAAAACAAAAATTATACCATTAGTGTCCAATTTCTCGTTAATGAGCAAACAATTAAACCGTGCAGCTAAATCTAACTTTGAAAGGTTTTTTGAAAACACTCCCTTCCTGCAGAAACACAAGCAAATAGCTGCCTATAGGAGAAATACAAATTTAGCAGACATGCTAGTGAATAGCAAACTCAGACCTATGGCACCGCAGAACAAAAAGTTAATCTGTAAATACTTTGATCAGAAAAAATGGGTATTCAATCGTGCAACAAAACAAGTCTTTCAAGTCCCACAGCAACTCACTCCAGTAACACAGAACTGCATTTATTTGATTTATTGTGCAAAGTGTTCCAAACAATATGTAGGCCAGACAAAAAATGCTTTAAGGGTCCGGGTCTATCAGCACACACACAACATAAAAAATAAAATAGAAAAACGTAGACACGTAGTCCAGCACTTCCTTACCCACGGCCTTGAGGCCTTCAGGGTGACTGGACTTCAGTCTGACCCATTTTGGTCGCTGTGTGATAGACTGAAATTTGAAAGATTATGGATCATGAGACTTGATACAAAATTTCCAAGAGGTCTTAATGAGACTTAGGAGATCCACCTGACCCTAACCCAAACCTAAACCTAACCAACTAACCATAACACAACCTAAACCTAACCAACTCACCATACCCAAAACCTAAAACCTACCAGACACCCCGGGATTCATACCCTGGATTTTACAGACCCATCCTGCACAAACCTAAACTTAACCAGACCTAAAACTGAATAACCCTGGCCTCAATAGCCCTATGAACAGCCTTTAACAGTTGGCCTGCTGTGACCTCTCTTGGTCTTTATGTGATTTGGGGGTGACCAGTGGAGGGATGGACCGTGCACAACCCAGAGTGGGACCCTCAGGGTCCTATCCTGGGAAAACACTCTTTTTTCCTAACCCAGCCTGAGCCTCCCTCTCTGGGCCCTCTCTTCTCATGGCCTCTAGTGGGTACTCAGCGGAACCACACTTTATGGGCTGTCATAATATAGTATATTTTATTTTTTTAGCGTTTATTCCCATTAAAATAAATAAATAAATATACACCCTAATACATATTAAAAAATAAAAATATGAATACATACTTCATGGGCACTAGAATTCATGGTTTTCATGGATCACTTATAAAGACACACGAGGATAAATATAATACAGTATAAAAAGCATAAAAAAGCATAAAGATAAAATTATAAATACTTCAAGGGCACTAGAAGAGATATATATATTTTTCAGTGATTATCTATAAAAACAGAAAGAGATGATTGTGAAAAACATACAGAAAAAGAACTGAATATACATACATATACAATAAATATAAATACATATGAGGCACTAGAGGGTTTTAAGAGTCATAAAGGATTAAAAAACATTATTTATGACTACTTAGAGCACATTTGAGGGATGCATTATTTTTTTGATACATGCAGACTGAGGAGCTGCATTTCTCAAATTGAAAGAGGCAAAGAGCATCGTTTAGATTTGAAAAAAAGCAACGGAAAAAATTCCTTCTATATAAAAAAAAGCAATATGCATCGATTTAAAATATAAGAATAAAAATTAAAAATAAAAATGCAACGTACATAATTCAAATTTGAAAATGCATCGTGTGCCTGTTTGGTTTGAATATTGTATTGGTTTGAAGGGATTGGTGGATGGCGTGTCAGTGACGTCATCGACTGGCTTTGATATACCTAACGGGACGCAGTTTGAATCAGAAGGATTGTTGGACTGCTTGCAGTAACATCTTGGTTGGTGATCTAGTAAAACGGTTATTTTGTATCTCGAGATAAAACAGAAAATTTAAAAGTTCAAGCCTGCCTGAAGAAGATACATCAAAGTATCGAAACGTCGCGATATAGGCTTGAACACAGAGACATTTATTTTCCTAAAAGAAAAAAATATATATTTTTGTTTTTTCCATTATTTTGAAATTTTATTTTGATCTTTTCCCTTTGATCTTTTTCTTTTGATTTTCATATATAATCACACATCTAGTGTTGGTTCATTTCCTACTGTTTAAAAAAAACACAACGAAATCCAAAGAAGGTTGGTTCATCTCTTTATTGTAAAAAAAGCACAAGAAAATCCAAAAAAAAGTTTAAAAAATAAAAAAAGACAAAAAAAACATTTTTTTTAAATTTTAAGAAATAGAAAAAAGATTAAAACAATATACAGTTGTTGATCTGATCGTTCAATAAATTAAGGATGGTGTTCGTCTTTCAGAACAAGGGTCGTTTCACGACCCCTCGAGCGCGTTTGATCCCTCACAGAGACAGCAGGGATTTCCCCAGACGGGGACGATTTATGAGGGACGATTATTTTGTCGAGCGATCTCGTGACTTCCCATACGAGGTCGTCGGACACGAAGAATCACTCGCGGGTTACAGTAACAGAGTACAGAATGAAACTCGATCGGAGAACAGTGTAAATCCTTTCCGTCGTCAGTCACGTGATCGACGCCCTTTAAATCGGGGATTTAAACCCAAACGAAAGAGAGTGACTTTTGGGGAAAATAGGATTATTTACCCCACTGAGGAGAACAGATTTACTGACCAGAGATACAGAAACACACAATATTCTCCTCGTAACGTAGAGAAGAACAGGAGACGTGAGAATGGCCAGTTTGCACAAAATTATGCTCACCAGAAAAAAAGAATGGGCCAAAAAACTCACTTTGATTCACAGAAAAAATCAGAATACTCTCCTGCTTCTCCCACTTTTCGGAGAATTATTAAGAATATGTATCATCTGATCAGATCTGTCCATCACCTCAGTAATATTGACACACGGGTAGAAAATAACCAGCCTGTCACTCTGAAAAGGTTAACTGAGCTTCTTAAGAGTGTGATCAAACCCTTTGCCCCCACAATGTCCACAAAAGAATTGCTGGAGGGTAATGCAAAGAACTGGGCGTTTACGACACAGTTGGTGTTACAACAACACTATGAAGATATCATAGAGCACACACTGGGGATCTTACGGGGAGAGACACAGAGAAAAGACTGGTTACACGCTTTTGAGATCGCTGTCAAATGGGCGATGCGAAACTTTGGCAAAAGGATCTCCCAGAGGGCAATTCAGCAGGCCGAAACTTTGGTCCTGACCGAATTGCGTTCTGGGACTCCATCCGGGTCTAAGGTACCATCGAATTCTGAAACCGGTAGCAACAGAACATTTGCTCAGGTGGTTAGTGGTGCAGATCAAGCCTCGGTTCAGCAGGGGACAGAAACGGTCAACACAGGGGTGGTCAGACCTAGAACAGGGGTCACACACATCCAGATACAGACATCGCCCACTTTAATGTCAGGCTGGTCTCCTATGAGGAACGACTGGCTTTTGGGAGATGATTTTCCACCTCTGAACCCTCCTGTACAGGCCCCTATACAGTCTCCTAAGGGGAAGAGAATAGAAAAGAAAAAACACCTGACAGAACAGAGACCAAAAACTCCACCAGTCTTTATAGAACAAGCTGAGAAAAATCTCTTAGTGAGTTTTGACGATGATGATGAGGAGGAGGAGGATCAGTTAACTCCTGCACAGGGAGATAGACTGGATGATTTAGATGAGATTACGGGTCATCTGTCACAGGAACTTTTCTCTCCTTTTGCCCCCTCTGAGGCTGAGGCCCCGATAACCACTGGCCTGCCTTCTCTGGTCCCCATTGTAGCCAGTACGGTGTATGCAGTAAATCCTCTAACGGACACAGCTGAGAGTGCCCAGATCTTCCAAAATCCATCAGGGTCCCCAAATCTCTCAGACTTTGATTTCTCAGAATATTCTGTGACATCTCTTCAACTAGGGGCTCCTCACGGGACAGAGAGGGGGGAAACTTCCAAAAAAATGGAAAAAATTATCTCTGAAACAGAAAAAAACAGACAAGCAGAGAAAATGAGTAAAACAGTTGAAATCTCTGCAGCCGACATTCAAAGTCAAAGAGTACTACATAAGCCGTACACGCACCTTAGAACTAACAAGAAGTTCAACGAGTGGAAACTGGCACTCAAAGAGAAACACGTGGTCATCGGGGACTCTAATTTGAGCAGGATTCCCGCTTTTGACATTCCAGATTTACAGATTGACAGTTTTCCAGGGGCTAAATTGCAGCACGCTGCCAATCTGATAGAAAAAGCTACAGTAGAGACAAAAGTAGAAAAGATAGTCTTAGCGTTTGGCCTGAATAACCGCACACAGAGATTACGCATCTCAGCGATGAGAGAGTGTGCCAGATTGAGTCAGGTGGCACAAGAGAGACTACCAGAGGCCCAACTGTGGATCCCCCTGATCAATATCCCCCAATCTCTCCCAGAAGGAGAAAAAATATTTTTAGATGAACTGAACAATTACATAGAGGAAAATTATTCCTTCATCCCCCTCCTGCCAGAGGAACAGTTTCAGGTAGAGAGTGACGGCCTGCACTGGACTGCAGAGACAGCCAGGAACATATTGGAGCACTGGGCACGATATTTAAACTTGTAGTGAGTGAACACCCGAGAAAGGGTGCCCATAGGCTTGTTGTGAATCTTTCCAAACATTTTAGTGTCTCTCCCTCACAGTCATCCCTGCTCATGAAAGGCCTCACGTTTATTCCGTCTGTCCAAAAAATGAAAGACTTCAAACATCAGCTTAGACTGGATTTACAAAAATTTCATAGAAGAATAAAATTAGAGGTTTTTTTTGAGGGCAAAAAGACTAAAAAACAAAAATTACCTTTCACACACAATTCGGATTGGACTCCAGCCTTGAGCAGACTTCCCAAGCAAGTAGGCCAGCTGATCACAGCTGATGAGTATGCCTTTAAAAATCTGAATTGGAGCTTGAAACCAAGGCCCAATCTCCAGAGAGAGGAACTGAGAGCCTTGAACACACTTAAAAACCTCAGAGAAATTGTTATTAAACCTGCTGACAAGGGAAATGCCATTGTCATCATGGATAGAGAGCAATATGTCTGGGAGGGAGAGAGACAATTAAACATCAGTGACCACTACAAACCCTTAGAGAAACCCATTTATTTTGAAACCATGAAACAGGTTAGAAAAATCTTAGAACAGATGTATGACAAGGGCATCATTAACTCAAAACAGAGGGAATATTTAAGTGGCAGTGGCACTCCTCGAATGAGAAGATTTTATTTATTGCCAAAGATTCACAAGGAACCTGAAAAATGGAGTATTCCACACGAGATTCCACCCGGCAGACCCATAGTGTCTGATTGCAACAGTGAAACTTATCAGACAGCTGAGTACATCGAGTATTTTCTTAACCCCATCTCTCAGAAACACCCGAGCTATTTGAAGGACACTTATGATTTCATCCAGAAAGTTAAAGACATCAGTATTCCCAGAGGAGCCTTTTTATTCACCATAGATATTGATAGCCTATATACGAACATAGAAACTGAAGCAGGCCTCCAGGCAGTCCAGGAGTGCATGCTTCAATACTCAGACCCAAAAAGGCCTGACGATTATATTTTAAAATTATTAGATATAAACCTAACTAAAAATGATTTTGAATTTAATTCTAAATATTATTTGCAAGTGAAAGGCACAGCCATGGGCAAAAAGTTTGCCCCTTCCTACGCGAACATCTTCATGGCGAGATGGGAACAATCGGCTCTGGGCTCGTGCACAAAAAGGCCTCTGCATTACTTTAGATTTCTGGATGATATATGGGGAGTGTGGTCTTACTCCATGGATGATTTTAAGGACTTTGCAGAACACTTGAATACCCATCAGAGATCAATAACAATTAAATATACAATTGACCCCACAGAGGTCAACTTTCTAGATGTGGTGTCATATAAGGGACAGAAATTTGAAGAGACAGGACAGCTAGACTTTAAAGTGTATTTCAAAGAAACGGACACGCATTCCTTACTGCACAAACACAGCTTCCATCCTAAACATACATTTAAAGGGATAGTAAAATCTCAATTACTCAGATTTCACAGGATATGCACAGAACATTCCTGTTTTATGGAAGCAACCAAAATTCTGTTCAGGGCCCTGAGGGACAGGGGATACTCAAGGTCCTTCTTAAGAAGGGCCCTAAAGACTTTTCTCCTCCCCAGGACTCCAAGGAACCCTACAGAGGGTGAAAAAACAAAAATTATACCATTAGTGTCCAATTTCTCGTTAATGAGCAAACAACTAAACCGTGCAGCTAAATCTAACTTTGAAAGGTTTTTTGAAAACACTCCCTTCCTGCAGAAACACAAGCAAATAGCTGCCTATAGGAGAAATACAAATTTAGCAGACATGCTAGTGAATAGCAAACTCAGACCTATGGCACCGCAGAACAAAAAGTTAATCTGTAAATACTTTGATCAGAAAAAATGGGTATTCAATCGTGCAACAAAACAAGTCTTTCAAGTCCCACAGCAACTCACTCCAGTAACACAGAACTGCATTTATTTGATTTATTGTGCAAAGTGTTCCAAACAATATGTAGGCCAGACAAAAAATGCTTTAAGGGTCCGGGTCTATCAGCACACACACAACATAAAAAATAAAATAGAAAAACGTAGACACGTAGTCCAGCACTTCCTTACCCACGGCCTTGAGGCCTTCAGGGTGACTGGACTTCAGTCTGACCCATTTTGGTCGCTGTGTGATAGACTGAAATTTGAAAGATTATGGATCATGAGACTTGATACAAAATTTCCAAGAGGTCTTAATGAGACTTAGGAGATCCACCTGACCCTAACCCAAACCTAAACCTAACCAACTAACCATAACACAACCTAAACCTAACCAACTCACCATACCCAAAACCTAAAACCTACCAGACACCCCGGGATTCATACCCTGGATTTTACAGACCCATCCTGCACAAACCTAAACTTAACCAGACCTAAAACTGAATAACCCTGGCCTCAATAGCCCTATGAACAGCCTTTAACAGTTGGCCTGCTGTGACCTCTCTTGGTCTTTATGTGATTTGGGGGTGACCAGTGGAGGGATGGACCGTGCACAACCCAGAGTGGGACCCTCAGGGTCCTATCCTGGGAAAACACTCTTTTTTCCTAACCCAGCCTGAGCCTCCCTCTCTGGGCCCTCTCTTCTCATGGCCTCTAGTGGGTACTCAGCGGAACCACACTTTATGGGCTGTCATAATATAGTATATTTTATTTTTTTAGCGTTTATTCCCATTAAAATAAATAAATAAATATACACCCTAATACATATTAAAAAATAAAAATATGAATACATACTTCATGGGCACTAGAATTCATGGTTTTCATGGATCACTTATAAAGACACACGAGGATAAATATAATACAGTATAAAAAGCATAAAAAAGCATAAAGATAAAATTATAAATACTTCAAGGGCACTAGAAGAGATATATATATTTTTCAGTGATTATCTATAAAAACAGAAAGAGATGATTGTGAAAAACATACAGAAAAAGAACTGAATATACATACATATACAATAAATATAAATACATATGAGGCACTAGAGGGTTTTAAGAGTCATAAAGGATTAAAAAACATTATTTATGACTACTTAGAGCACATTTGAGGGATGCATTATTTTTTTGATACATGCAGACTGAGGAGCTGCATTTCTCAAATTGAAAGAGGCAAAGAGCATCGTTTAGATTTGAAAAAAAGCAACGGAAAAAATTCCTTCTATATAAAAAAAAGCAATATGCATCGATTTAAAATATAAGAATAAAAATTAAAAATAAAAATGCAACGTACATAATTCAAATTTGAAAATGCATCGTGTGCCTGTTTGGTTTGAATATTGTATTGGTTTGAAGGGATTGGTGGATGGCGTGTCAGTGACGTCATCGACTGGCTTTGATATACCTAACGGGACGCAGTTTGAATCAGAAGGATTGTTGGACTGCTTGCAGTAACATCTTGGTTGGTGATCTAGTAAAACGGTTATTTTGTATCTCGAGATAAAACAGAAAATTTAAAAGTTCTAGCCTGCCTGAAGAAGATACATCAAAGTATCGAAACGTCGCGATATAGGCTTGAACACAGAGACATTTATTTTCCTAAAAGAAAAAAATATATATTTTTGTTTTTTCCATTATTTTGAAATTTTATTTTGATCTTTTCCCTTTGATCTTTTTCTTTTGATTTTCATATATAATCACACATCTAGTGTTGGTTCATTTCCTACTGTTTAAAAAAAACACAACGAAATCCAAAGAAGGTTGGTTCATCTCTTTATTGTAAAAAAAGCACAAGAAAATCCAAAAAAAAGTTTAAAAAATAAAAAAAGACAAAAAAAACATTTTTTTTAAATTTTAAGAAATAGAAAAAAGATTAAAACAATATACAGTTGTTGATCTGATCGTTCAATAAATTAAGGATGGTGTTCGTCTTTCAGAACAAGGGTCGTTTCACGACCCCTCGAGCGCGTTTGATCCCTCACAGAGACAGCAGGGATTTCCCCAGACGGGGACGATTTATGAGGGACGATTATTTTGTCGAGCGATCTCGTGACTTCCCATACGAGGTCGTCGGACACGAAGAATCACTCGCGGGTTACAGTAACAGAGTACAGAATGAAACTCGATCGGAGAACAGTGTAAATCCTTTCCGTCGTCAGTCACGTGATCGACGCCCTTTAAATCGGGGATTTAAACCCAAACGAAAGAGAGTGACTTTTGGGGAAAATAGGATTATTTACCCCACTGAGGAGAACAGATTTACTGACCAGAGATACAGAAACACACAATATTCTCCTCGTAACGTAGAGAAGAACAGGAGACGTGAGAATGGCCAGTTTGCACAAAATTATGCTCACCAGAAAAAAAGAATGGGCCAAAAAACTCACTTTGATTCACAGAAAAAATCAGAATACTCTCCTGCTTCTCCCACTTTTCGGAGAATTATTAAGAATATGTATCATCTGATCAGATCTGTCCATCACCTCAGTAATATTGACACACGGGTAGAAAATAACCAGCCTGTCACTCTGAAAAGGTTAACTGAGCTTCTTAAGAGTGTGATCAAACCCTTTGCCCCCACAATGTCCACAAAAGAATTGCTGGAGGGTAATGCAAAGAACTGGGCGTTTACGACACAGTTGGTGTTACAACAACACTATGAAGATATCATAGAGCACACACTGGGGATCTTACGGGGAGAGACACAGAGAAAAGACTGGTTACACGCTTTTGAGATCGCTGTCAAATGGGCGATGCGAAACTTTGGCAAAAGGATCTCCCAGAGGGCAATTCAGCAGGCCGAAACTTTGGTCCTGACCGAATTGCGTTCTGGGACTCCATCCGGGTCTAAGGTACCATCGAATTCTGAAACCGGTAGCAACAGAACATTTGCTCAGGTGGTTAGTGGTGCAGATCAAGCCTCGGTTCAGCAGGGGACAGAAACGGTCAACACAGGGGTGGTCAGACCTAGAACAGGGGTCACACACATCCAGATACAGACATCGCCCACTTTAATGTCAGGCTGGTCTCCTATGAGGAACGACTGGCTTTTGGGAGATGATTTTCCACCTCTGAACCCTCCTGTACAGGCCCCTATACAGTCTCCTAAGGGGAAGAGAATAGAAAAGAAAAAACACCTGACAGAACAGAGACCAAAAACTCCACCAGTCTTTATAGAACAAGCTGAGAAAAATCTCTTAGTGAGTTTTGACGATGATGATGAGGAGGAGGAGGATCAGTTAACTCCTGCACAGGGAGATAGACTGGATGATTTAGATGAGATTACGGGTCATCTGTCACAGGAACTTTTCTCTCCTTTTGCCCCCTCTGAGGCTGAGGCCCCGATAACCACTGGCCTGCCTTCTCTGGTCCCCATTGTAGCCAGTACGGTGTATGCAGTAAATCCTCTAACGGACACAGCTGAGAGTGCCCAGATCTTCCAAAATCCATCAGGGTCCCCAAATCTCTCAGACTTTGATTTCTCAGAATATTCTGTGACATCTCTTCAACTAGGGGCTCCTCACGGGACAGAGAGGGGGGAAACTTCCAAAAAAATGGAAAAAATTATCTCTGAAACAGAAAAAAACAGACAAGCAGAGAAAATGAGTAAAACAGTTGAAATCTCTGCAGCCGACATTCAAAGTCAAAGAGTACTACATAAGCCGTACACGCACCTTAGAACTAACAAGAAGTTCAACGAGTGGAAACTGGCACTCAAAGAGAAACACGTGGTCATCGGGGACTCTAATTTGAGCAGGATTCCCGCTTTTGACATTCCAGATTTACAGATTGACAGTTTTCCAGGGGCTAAATTGCAGCACGCTGCCAATCTGATAGAAAAAGCTACAGTAGAGACAAAAGTAGAAAAGATAGTCTTAGCGTTTGGCCTGAATAACCGCACACAGAGATTACGCATCTCAGCGATGAGAGAGTGTGCCAGATTGAGTCAGGTGGCACAAGAGAGACTACCAGAGGCCCAACTGTGGATCCCCCTGATCAATATCCCCCAATCTCTCCCAGAAGGAGAAAAAATATTTTTAGATGAACTGAACAATTACATAGAGGAAAATTATTCCTTCATCCCCCTCCTGCCAGAGGAACAGTTTCAGGTAGAGAGTGACGGCCTGCACTGGACTGCAGAGACAGCCAGGAACATATTGGAGCACTGGGCACGATATTTAAACTTGTAGTGAGTGAACACCCGAGAAAGGGTGCCCATAGGCTTGTTGTGAATCTTTCCAAACATTTTAGTGTCTCTCCCTCACAGTCATCCCTGCTCATGAAAGGCCTCACGTTTATTCCGTCTGTCCAAAAAATGAAAGACTTCAAACATCAGCTTAGACTGGATTTACAAAAATTTCATAGAAGAATAAAATTAGAGGTTTTTTTTGAGGGCAAAAAGACTAAAAAACAAAAATTACCTTTCACACACAATTCGGATTGGACTCCAGCCTTGAGCAGACTTCCCAAGCAAGTAGGCCAGCTGATCACAGCTGATGAGTATGCCTTTAAAAATCTGAATTGGAGCTTGAAACCAAGGCCCAATCTCCAGAGAGAGGAACTGAGAGCCTTGAACACACTTAAAAACCTCAGAGAAATTGTTATTAAACCTGCTGACAAGGGAAATGCCATTGTCATCATGGATAGAGAGCAATATGTCTGGGAGGGAGAGAGACAATTAAACATCAGTGACCACTACAAACCCTTAGAGAAACCCATTTATTTTGAAACCATGAAACAGGTTAGAAAAATCTTAGAACAGATGTATGACAAGGGCATCATTAACTCAAAACAGAGGGAATATTTAAGTGGCAGTGGCACTCCTCGAATGAGAAGATTTTATTTATTGCCAAAGATTCACAAGGAACCTGAAAAATGGAGTATTCCACACGAGATTCCACCCGGCAGACCCATAGTGTCTGATTGCAACAGTGAAACTTATCAGACAGCTGAGTACATCGAGTATTTTCTTAACCCCATCTCTCAGAAACACCCGAGCTATTTGAAGGACACTTATGATTTCATCCAGAAAGTTAAAGACATCAGTATTCCCAGAGGAGCCTTTTTATTCACCATAGATATTGATAGCCTATATACGAACATAGAAACTGAAGCAGGCCTCCAGGCAGTCCAGGAGTGCATGCTTCAATACTCAGACCCAAAAAGGCCTGACGATTATATTTTAAAATTATTAGATATAAACCTAACTAAAAATGATTTTGAATTTAATTCTAAATATTATTTGCAAGTGAAAGGCACAGCCATGGGCAAAAAGTTTGCCCCTTCCTACGCGAACATCTTCATGGCGAGATGGGAACAATCGGCTCTGGGCTCGTGCACAAAAAGGCCTCTGCATTACTTTAGATTTCTGGATGATATATGGGGAGTGTGGTCTTACTCCATGGATGATTTTAAGGACTTTGCAGAACACTTGAATACCCATCAGAGATCAATAACAATTAAATATACAATTGACCCCACAGAGGTCAACTTTCTAGATGTGGTGTCATATAAGGGACAGAAATTTGAAGAGACAGGACAGCTAGACTTTAAAGTGTATTTCAAAGAAACGGACACGCATTCCTTACTGCACAAACACAGCTTCCATCCTAAACATACATTTAAAGGGATAGTAAAATCTCAATTACTCAGATTTCACAGGATATGCACAGAACATTCCTGTTTTATGGAAGCAACCAAAATTCTGTTCAGGGCCCTGAGGGACAGGGGATACTCAAGGTCCTTCTTAAGAAGGGCCCTAAAGACTTTTCTCCTCCCCAGGACTCCAAGGAACCCTACAGAGGGTGAAAAAACAAAAATTATACCATTAGTGTCCAATTTCTCGTTAATGAGCAAACAATTAAACCGTGCAGCTAAATCTAACTTTGAAAGGTTTTTTGAAAACACTCCCTTCCTGCAGAAACACAAGCAAATAGCTGCCTATAGGAGAAATACAAATTTAGCAGACATGCTAGTGAATAGCAAACTCAGACCTATGGCACCGCAGAACAAAAAGTTAATCTGTAAATACTTTGATCAGAAAAAATGGGTATTCAATCGTGCAACAAAACAAGTCTTTCAAGTCCCACAGCAACTCACTCCAGTAACACAGAACTGCATTTATTTGATTTATTGTGCAAAGTGTTCCAAACAATATGTAGGCCAGACAAAAAATGCTTTAAGGGTCCGGGTCTATCAGCACACACACAACATAAAAAATAAAATAGAAAAACGTAGACACGTAGTCCAGCACTTCCTTACCCACGGCCTTGAGGCCTTCAGGGTGACTGGACTTCAGTCTGACCCATTTTGGTCGCTGTGTGATAGACTGAAATTTGAAAGATTATGGATCATGAGACTTGATACAAAATTTCCAAGAGGTCTTAATGAGACTTAGGAGATCCACCTGACCCTAACCCAAACCTAAACCTAACCAACTAACCATAACACAACCTAAACCTAACCAACTCACCATACCCAAAACCTAAAACCTACCAGACACCCCGGGATTCATACCCTGGATTTTACAGACCCATCCTGCACAAACCTAAACTTAACCAGACCTAAAACTGAATAACCCTGGCCTCAATAGCCCTATGAACAGCCTTTAACAGTTGGCCTGCTGTGACCTCTCTTGGTCTTTATGTGATTTGGGGGTGACCAGTGGAGGGATGGACCGTGCACAACCCAGAGTGGGACCCTCAGGGTCCTATCCTGGGAAAACACTCTTTTTTCCTAACCCAGCCTGAGCCTCCCTCTCTGGGCCCTCTCTTCTCATGACCTCTAGTGGGTACTCAGCGGAACCACACTTTATGGGCTGTCATAATATAGTATATTTTATTTTTTTAGCGTTTATTCCCATTAAAATAAATAAATAAATATACACCCTAATACATATTAAAAAATAAAAATATGAATACATACTTCATGGGCACTAGAATTCATGGTTTTCATGGATCACTTATAAAGACACACGAGGATAAATATAATACAGTATAAAAAGCATAAAAAAGCATAAAGATAAAATTATAAATACTTCAAGGGCACTAGAAGAGATATATATATTTTTCAGTGATTATCTATAAAAACAGAAAGAGATGATTGTGAAAAACATACAGAAAAAGAACTGAATATACATACATATACAATAAATATAAATACATATGAGGCACTAGAGGGTTTTAAGAGTCATAAAGGATTAAAAAACATTATTTATGACTACTTAGAGCACATTTGAGGGATGCATTATTTTTTTGATACATGCAGACTGAGGAGCTGCATTTCTCAAATTGAAAGAGGCAAAGAGCATCGTTTAGATTTGAAAAAAAGCAACGGAAAAAATTCCTTCTATATAAAAAAAAGCAATATGCATCGATTTAAAATATAAGAATAAAAATTAAAAATAAAAATGCAACGTACATAATTCAAATTTGAAAATGCATCGTGTGCCTGTTTGGTTTGAATATTGTATTGGTTTGAAGGGATTGGTGGATGGCGTGTCAGTGACGTCATCGACTGGCTTTGATATACCTAACGGGACGCAGTTTGAATCAGAAGGATTGTTGGACTGCTTGCAGTAACATCTTGGTTGGTGATCTAGTAAAACGGTTATTTTGTATCTCGAGATAAAACAGAAAATTTAAAAGTTCAAGCCTGCCTGAAGAAGATACATCAAAGTATCGAAACGTCGCGATATAGGCTTGAACACAGAGACATTTATTTTCCTAAAAGAAAAAAATATATATTTTTGTTTTTTCCATTATTTTGAAATTTTATTTTGATCTTTTCCCTTTGATCTTTTTCTTTTGATTTTCATATATAATCACACATCTAGTGTTGGTTCATTTCCTACTTACGAAATCCAAAGAAGGTTGGTTCATCTCTTTATTGTAAAAAAAGCACAAGAAAATCCAAAAAAAAGTTTAAAAAATAAAAAAAGACAAAAAAAACATTTTTTTTAAATTTTAAGAAATAGAAAAAAGATTAAAACAATATACAGTTGTTGATCTGATCGTTCAATAAATTAAGGATGGTGTTCGTCTTTCAGAACAAGGGTCGTTTCACGACCCCTCGAGCGCGTTTGATCCCTCACAGAGACAGCAGGGATTTCCCCAGACGGGGACGATTTATGAGGGACGATTATTTTGTCGAGCGATCTCGTGACTTCCCATACGAGGTCGTCGGACACGAAGAATCACTCGCGGGTTACAGTAACAGAGTACAGAATGAAACTCGATCGGAGAACAGTGTAAATCCTTTCCGTCGTCAGTCACGTGATCGACGCCCTTTAAATCGGGGATTTAAACCCAAACGAAAGAGAGTGACTTTTGGGGAAAATAGGATTATTTACCCCACTGAGGAGAACAGATTTACTGACCAGAGATACAGAAACACACAATATTCTCCTCGTAACGTAGAGAAGAACAGGAGACGTGAGAATGGCCAGTTTGCACAAAATTATGCTCACCAGAAAAAAAGAATGGGCCAAAAAACTCACTTTGATTCACAGAAAAAATCAGAATACTCTCCTGCTTCTCCCACTTTTCGGAGAATTATTAAGAATATGTATCATCTGATCAGATCTGTCCATCACCTCAGTAATATTGACACACGGGTAGAAAATAACCAGCCTGTCACTCTGAAAAGGTTAACTGAGCTTCTTAAGAGTGTGATCAAACCCTTTGCCCCCACAATGTCCACAAAAGAATTGCTGGAGGGTAATGCAAAGAACTGGGCGTTTACGACACAGTTGGTGTTACAACAACACTATGAAGATATCATAGAGCACACACTGGGGATCTTACGGGGAGAGACACAGAGAAAAGACTGGTTACACGCTTTTGAGATCGCTGTCAAATGGGCGATGCGAAACTTTGGCAAAAGGATCTCCCAGAGGGCAATTCAGCAGGCCGAAACTTTGGTCCTGACCGAATTGCGTTCTGGGACTCCATCCGGGTCTAAGGTACCATCGAATTCTGAAACCGGTAGCAACAGAACATTTGCTCAGGTGGTTAGTGGTGCAGATCAAGCCTCGGTTCAGCAGGGGACAGAAACGGTCAACACAGGGGTGGTCAGACCTAGAACAGGGGTCACACACATCCAGATACAGACATCGCCCACTTTAATGTCAGGCTGGTCTCCTATGAGGAACGACTGGCTTTTGGGAGATGATTTTCCACCTCTGAACCCTCCTGTACAGGCCCCTATACAGTCTCCTAAGGGGAAGAGAATAGAAAAGAAAAAACACCTGACAGAACAGAGACCAAAAACTCCACCAGTCTTTATAGAACAAGCTGAGAAAAATCTCTTAGTGAGTTTTGACGATGATGATGAGGAGGAGGAGGATCAGTTAACTCCTGCACAGGGAGATAGACTGGATGATTTAGATGAGATTACGGGTCATCTGTCACAGGAACTTTTCTCTCCTTTTGCCCCCTCTGAGGCTGAGGCCCCGATAACCACTGGCCTGCCTTCTCTGGTCCCCATTGTAGCCAGTACGGTGTATGCAGTAAATCCTCTAACGGACACAGCTGAGAGTGCCCAGATCTTCCAAAATCCATCAGGGTCCCCAAATCTCTCAGACTTTGATTTCTCAGAATATTCTGTGACATCTCTTCAACTAGGGGCTCCTCACGGGACAGAGAGGGGGGAAACTTCCAAAAAAATGGAAAAAATTATCTCTGAAACAGAAAAAAACAGACAAGCAGAGAAAATGAGTAAAACAGTTGAAATCTCTGCAGCCGACATTCAAAGTCAAAGAGTACTACATAAGCCGTACACGCACCTTAGAACTAACAAGAAGTTCAACGAGTGGAAACTGGCACTCAAAGAGAAACACGTGGTCATCGGGGACTCTAATTTGAGCAGGATTCCCGCTTTTGACATTCCAGATTTACAGATTGACAGTTTTCCAGGGGCTAAATTGCAGCACGCTGCCAATCTGATAGAAAAAGCTACAGTAGAGACAAAAGTAGAAAAGATAGTCTTAGCGTTTGGCCTGAATAACCGCACACAGAGATTACGCATCTCAGCGATGAGAGAGTGTGCCAGATTGAGTCAGGTGGCACAAGAGAGACTACCAGAGGCCCAACTGTGGATCCCCCTGATCAATATCCCCCAATCTCTCCCAGAAGGAGAAAAAATATTTTTAGATGAACTGAACAATTACATAGAGGAAAATTATTCCTTCATCCCCCTCCTGCCAGAGGAACAGTTTCAGGTAGAGAGTGACGGCCTGCACTGGACTGCAGAGACAGCCAGGAACATATTGGAGCACTGGGCACGATATTTAAACTTGTAGTGAGTGAACACCCGAGAAAGGGTGCCCATAGGCTTGTTGTGAATCTTTCCAAACATTTTAGTGTCTCTCCCTCACAGTCATCCCTGCTCATGAAAGGCCTCACGTTTATTCCGTCTGTCCAAAAAATGAAAGACTTCAAACATCAGCTTAGACTGGATTTACAAAAATTTCATAGAAGAATAAAATTAGAGGTTTTTTTTGAGGGCAAAAAGACTAAAAAACAAAAATTACCTTTCACACACAATTCGGATTGGACTCCAGCCTTGAGCAGACTTCCCAAGCAAGTAGGCCAGCTGATCACAGCTGATGAGTATGCCTTTAAAAATCTGAATTGGAGCTTGAAACCAAGGCCCAATCTCCAGAGAGAGGAACTGAGAGCCTTGAACACACTTAAAAACCTCAGAGAAATTGTTATTAAACCTGCTGACAAGGGAAATGCCATTGTCATCATGGATAGAGAGCAATATGTCTGGGAGGGAGAGAGACAATTAAACATCAGTGACCACTACAAACCCTTAGAGAAACCCATTTATTTTGAAACCATGAAACAGGTTAGAAAAATCTTAGAACAGATGTATGACAAGGGCATCATTAACTCAAAACAGAGGGAATATTTAAGTGGCAGTGGCACTCCTCGAATGAGAAGATTTTATTTATTGCCAAAGATTCACAAGGAACCTGAAAAATGGAGTATTCCACACGAGATTCCACCCGGCAGACCCATAGTGTCTGATTGCAACAGTGAAACTTATCAGACAGCTGAGTACATCGAGTATTTTCTTAACCCCATCTCTCAGAAACACCCGAGCTATTTGAAGGACACTTATGATTTCATCCAGAAAGTTAAAGACATCAGTATTCCCAGAGGAGCCTTTTTATTCACCATAGATATTGATAGCCTATATACGAACATAGAAACTGAAGCAGGCCTCCAGGCAGTCCAGGAGTGCATGCTTCAATACTCAGACCCAAAAAGGCCTGACGATTATATTTTAAAATTATTAGATATAAACCTAACTAAAAATGATTTTGAATTTAATTCTAAATATTATTTGCAAGTGAAAGGCACAGCCATGGGCAAAAAGTTTGCCCCTTCCTACGCGAACATCTTCATGGCGAGATGGGAACAATCGGCTCTGGGCTCGTGCACAAAAAGGCCTCTGCATTACTTTAGATTTCTGGATGATATATGGGGAGTGTGGTCTTACTCCATGGATGATTTTAAGGACTTTGCAGAACACTTGAATACCCATCAGAGATCAATAACAATTAAATATACAATTGACCCCACAGAGGTCAACTTTCTAGATGTGGTGTCATATAAGGGACAGAAATTTGAAGAGACAGGACAGCTAGACTTTAAAGTGTATTTCAAAGAAACGGACACGCATTCCTTACTGCACAAACACAGCTTCCATCCTAAACATACATTTAAAGGGATAGTAAAATCTCAATTACTCAGATTTCACAGGATATGCACAGAACATTCCTGTTTTATGGAAGCAACCAAAATTCTGTTCAGGGCCCTGAGGGACAGGGGATACTCAAGGTCCTTCTTAAGAAGGGCCCTAAAGACTTTTCTCCTCCCCAGGACTCCAAGGAACCCTACAGAGGGTGAAAAAACAAAAATTATACCATTAGTGTCCAATTTCTCGTTAATGAGCAAACAACTAAACCGTGCAGCTAAATCTAACTTTGAAAGGTTTTTTGAAAACACTCCCTTCCTGCAGAAACACAAGCAAATAGCTGCCTATAGGAGAAATACAAATTTAGCAGACATGCTAGTGAATAGCAAACTCAGACCTATGGCACCGCAGAACAAAAAGTTAATCTGTAAATACTTTGATCAGAAAAAATGGGTATTCAATCGTGCAACAAAACAAGTCTTTCAAGTCCCACAGCAACTCACTCCAGTAACACAGAACTGCATTTATTTGATTTATTGTGCAAAGTGTTCCAAACAATATGTAGGCCAGACAAAAAATGCTTTAAGGGTCCGGGTCTATCAGCACACACACAACATAAAAAATAAAATAGAAAAACGTAGACACGTAGTCCAGCACTTCCTTACCCACGGCCTTGAGGCCTTCAGGGTGACTGGACTTCAGTCTGACCCATTTTGGTCGCTGTGTGATAGACTGAAATTTGAAAGATTATGGATCATGAGACTTGATACAAAATTTCCAAGAGGTCTTAATGAGACTTAGGAGATCCACCTGACCCTAACCCAAACCTAAACCTAACCAACTAACCATAACACAACCTAAACCTAACCAACTCACCATACCCAAAACCTAAAACCTACCAGACACCCCGGGATTCATACCCTGGATTTTACAGACCCATCCTGCACAAACCTAAACTTAACCAGACCTAAAACTGAATAACCCTGGCCTCAATAGCCCTATGAACAGCCTTTAACAGTTGGCCTGCTGTGACCTCTCTTGGTCTTTATGTGATTTGGGGGTGACCAGTGGAGGGATGGACCGTGCACAACCCAGAGTGGGACCCTCAGGGTCCTATCCTGGGAAAACACTCTTTTTTCCTAACCCAGCCTGAGCCTCCCTCTCTGGGCCCTCTCTTCTCATGGCCTCTAGTGGGTACTCAGCGGAACCACACTTTATGGGCTGTCATAATATAGTATATTTTATTTTTTTAGCGTTTATTCCCATTAAAATAAATAAATAAATATACACCCTAATACATATTAAAAAATAAAAATATGAATACATACTTCATGGGCACTAGAATTCATGGTTTTCATGGATCACTTATAAAGACACACGAGGATAAATATAATACAGTATAAAAAGCATAAAAAAGCATAAAGATAAAATTATAAATACTTCAAGGGCACTAGAAGAGATATATATATTTTTCAGTGATTATCTATAAAAACAGAAAGAGATGATTGTGAAAAACATACAGAAAAAGAACTGAATATACATACATATACAATAAATATAAATACATATGAGGCACTAGAGGGTTTTAAGAGTCATAAAGGATTAAAAAACATTATTTATGACTACTTAGAGCACATTTGAGGGATGCATTATTTTTTTGATACATGCAGACTGAGGAGCTGCATTTCTCAAATTGAAAGAGGCAAAGAGCATCGTTTAGATTTGAAAAAAAGCAACGGAAAAAATTCCTTCTATATAAAAAAAAGCAATATGCATCGATTTAAAATATAAGAATAAAAATTAAAAATAAAAATGCAACGTACATAATTCAAATTTGAAAATGCATCGTGTGCCTGTTTGGTTTGAATATTGTATTGGTTTGAAGGGATTGGTGGATGGCGTGTCAGTGACGTCATCGACTGGCTTTGATATACCTAACGGGACGCAGTTTGAATCAGAAGGATTGTTGGACTGCTTGCAGTAACATCTTGGTTGGTGATCTAGTAAAACGGTTATTTTGTATCTCGAGATAAAACAGAAAATTTAAAAGTTCTAGCCTGCCTGAAGAAGATACATCAAAGTATCGAAACGTCGCGATATAGGCTTGAACACAGAGACATTTATTTTCCTAAAAGAAAAAAATATATATTTTTGTTTTTTCCATTATTTTGAAATTTTATTTTGATCTTTTCCCTTTGATCTTTTTCTTTTGATTTTCATATATAATCACACATCTAGTGTTGGTTCATTTCCTACTGTTTAAAAAAAACACAACGAAATCCAAAGAAGGTTGGTTCATCTCTTTATTGTAAAAAAAGCACAAGAAAATCCAAAAAAAAGTTTAAAAAATAAAAAAAGACAAAAAAAACATTTTTTTTAAATTTTAAGAAATAGAAAAAAGATTAAAACAATATACAGTTGTTGATCTGATCGTTCAATAAATTAAGGATGGTGTTCGTCTTTCAGAACAAGGGTCGTTTCACGACCCCTCGAGCGCGTTTGATCCCTCACAGAGACAGCAGGGATTTCCCCAGACGGGGACGATTTATGAGGGACGATTATTTTGTCGAGCGATCTCGTGACTTCCCATACGAGGTCGTCGGACACGAAGAATCACTCGCGGGTTACAGTAACAGAGTACAGAATGAAACTCGATCGGAGAACAGTGTAAATCCTTTCCGTCGTCAGTCACGTGATCGACGCCCTTTAAATCGGGGATTTAAACCCAAACGAAAGAGAGTGACTTTTGGGGAAAATAGGATTATTTACCCCACTGAGGAGAACAGATTTACTGACCAGAGATACAGAAACACACAATATTCTCCTCGTAACGTAGAGAAGAACAGGAGACGTGAGAATGGCCAGTTTGCACAAAATTATGCTCACCAGAAAAAAAGAATGGGCCAAAAAACTCACTTTGATTCACAGAAAAAATCAGAATACTCTCCTGCTTCTCCCACTTTTCGGAGAATTATTAAGAATATGTATCATCTGATCAGATCTGTCCATCACCTCAGTAATATTGACACACGGGTAGAAAATAACCAGCCTGTCACTCTGAAAAGGTTAACTGAGCTTCTTAAGAGTGTGATCAAACCCTTTGCCCCCACAATGTCCACAAAAGAATTGCTGGAGGGTAATGCAAAGAACTGGGCGTTTACGACACAGTTGGTGTTACAACAACACTATGAAGATATCATAGAGCACACACTGGGGATCTTACGGGGAGAGACACAGAGAAAAGACTGGTTACACGCTTTTGAGATCGCTGTCAAATGGGCGATGCGAAACTTTGGCAAAAGGATCTCCCAGAGGGCAATTCAGCAGGCCGAAACTTTGGTCCTGACCGAATTGCGTTCTGGGACTCCATCCGGGTCTAAGGTACCATCGAATTCTGAAACCGGTAGCAACAGAACATTTGCTCAGGTGGTTAGTGGTGCAGATCAAGCCTCGGTTCAGCAGGGGACAGAAACGGTCAACACAGGGGTGGTCAGACCTAGAACAGGGGTCACACACATCCAGATACAGACATCGCCCACTTTAATGTCAGGCTGGTCTCCTATGAGGAACGACTGGCTTTTGGGAGATGATTTTCCACCTCTGAACCCTCCTGTACAGGCCCCTATACAGTCTCCTAAGGGGAAGAGAATAGAAAAGAAAAAACACCTGACAGAACAGAGACCAAAAACTCCACCAGTCTTTATAGAACAAGCTGAGAAAAATCTCTTAGTGAGTTTTGACGATGATGATGAGGAGGAGGAGGATCAGTTAACTCCTGCACAGGGAGATAGACTGGATGATTTAGATGAGATTACGGGTCATCTGTCACAGGAACTTTTCTCTCCTTTTGCCCCCTCTGAGGCTGAGGCCCCGATAACCACTGGCCTGCCTTCTCTGGTCCCCATTGTAGCCAGTACGGTGTATGCAGTAAATCCTCTAACGGACACAGCTGAGAGTGCCCAGATCTTCCAAAATCCATCAGGGTCCCCAAATCTCTCAGACTTTGATTTCTCAGAATATTCTGTGACATCTCTTCAACTAGGGGCTCCTCACGGGACAGAGAGGGGGGAAACTTCCAAAAAAATGGAAAAAATTATCTCTGAAACAGAAAAAAACAGACAAGCAGAGAAAATGAGTAAAACAGTTGAAATCTCTGCAGCCGACATTCAAAGTCAAAGAGTACTACATAAGCCGTACACGCACCTTAGAACTAACAAGAAGTTCAACGAGTGGAAACTGGCACTCAAAGAGAAACACGTGGTCATCGGGGACTCTAATTTGAGCAGGATTCCCGCTTTTGACATTCCAGATTTACAGATTGACAGTTTTCCAGGGGCTAAATTGCAGCACGCTGCCAATCTGATAGAAAAAGCTACAGTAGAGACAAAAGTAGAAAAGATAGTCTTAGCGTTTGGCCTGAATAACCGCACACAGAGATTACGCATCTCAGCGATGAGAGAGTGTGCCAGATTGAGTCAGGTGGCACAAGAGAGACTACCAGAGGCCCAACTGTGGATCCCCCTGATCAATATCCCCCAATCTCTCCCAGAAGGAGAAAAAATATTTTTAGATGAACTGAACAATTACATAGAGGAAAATTATTCCTTCATCCCCCTCCTGCCAGAGGAACAGTTTCAGGTAGAGAGTGACGGCCTGCACTGGACTGCAGAGACAGCCAGGAACATATTGGAGCACTGGGCACGATATTTAAACTTGTAGTGAGTGAACACCCGAGAAAGGGTGCCCATAGGCTTGTTGTGAATCTTTCCAAACATTTTAGTGTCTCTCCCTCACAGTCATCCCTGCTCATGAAAGGCCTCACGTTTATTCCGTCTGTCCAAAAAATGAAAGACTTCAAACATCAGCTTAGACTGGATTTACAAAAATTTCATAGAAGAATAAAATTAGAGGTTTTTTTTGAGGGCAAAAAGACTAAAAAACAAAAATTACCTTTCACACACAATTCGGATTGGACTCCAGCCTTGAGCAGACTTCCCAAGCAAGTAGGCCAGCTGATCACAGCTGATGAGTATGCCTTTAAAAATCTGAATTGGAGCTTGAAACCAAGGCCCAATCTCCAGAGAGAGGAACTGAGAGCCTTGAACACACTTAAAAACCTCAGAGAAATTGTTATTAAACCTGCTGACAAGGGAAATGCCATTGTCATCATGGATAGAGAGCAATATGTCTGGGAGGGAGAGAGACAATTAAACATCAGTGACCACTACAAACCCTTAGAGAAACCCATTTATTTTGAAACCATGAAACAGGTTAGAAAAATCTTAGAACAGATGTATGACAAGGGCATCATTAACTCAAAACAGAGGGAATATTTAAGTGGCAGTGGCACTCCTCGAATGAGAAGATTTTATTTATTGCCAAAGATTCACAAGGAACCTGAAAAATGGAGTATTCCACACGAGATTCCACCCGGCAGACCCATAGTGTCTGATTGCAACAGTGAAACTTATCAGACAGCTGAGTACATCGAGTATTTTCTTAACCCCATCTCTCAGAAACACCCGAGCTATTTGAAGGACACTTATGATTTCATCCAGAAAGTTAAAGACATCAGTATTCCCAGAGGAGCCTTTTTATTCACCATAGATATTGATAGCCTATATACGAACATAGAAACTGAAGCAGGCCTCCAGGCAGTCCAGGAGTGCATGCTTCAATACTCAGACCCAAAAAGGCCTGACGATTATATTTTAAAATTATTAGATATAAACCTAACTAAAAATGATTTTGAATTTAATTCTAAATATTATTTGCAAGTGAAAGGCACAGCCATGGGCAAAAAGTTTGCCCCTTCCTACGCGAACATCTTCATGGCGAGATGGGAACAATCGGCTCTGGGCTCGTGCACAAAAAGGCCTCTGCATTACTTTAGATTTCTGGATGATATATGGGGAGTGTGGTCTTACTCCATGGATGATTTTAAGGACTTTGCAGAACACTTGAATACCCATCAGAGATCAATAACAATTAAATATACAATTGACCCCACAGAGGTCAACTTTCTAGATGTGGTGTCATATAAGGGACAGAAATTTGAAGAGACAGGACAGCTAGACTTTAAAGTGTATTTCAAAGAAACGGACACGCATTCCTTACTGCACAAACACAGCTTCCATCCTAAACATACATTTAAAGGGATAGTAAAATCTCAATTACTCAGATTTCACAGGATATGCACAGAACATTCCTGTTTTATGGAAGCAACCAAAATTCTGTTCAGGGCCCTGAGGGACAGGGGATACTCAAGGTCCTTCTTAAGAAGGGCCCTAAAGACTTTTCTCCTCCCCAGGACTCCAAGGAACCCTACAGAGGGTGAAAAAACAAAAATTATACCATTAGTGTCCAATTTCTCGTTAATGAGCAAACAATTAAACCGTGCAGCTAAATCTAACTTTGAAAGGTTTTTTGAAAACACTCCCTTCCTGCAGAAACACAAGCAAATAGCTGCCTATAGGAGAAATACAAATTTAGCAGACATGCTAGTGAATAGCAAACTCAGACCTATGGCACCGCAGAACAAAAAGTTAATCTGTAAATACTTTGATCAGAAAAAATGGGTATTCAATCGTGCAACAAAACAAGTCTTTCAAGTCCCACAGCAACTCACTCCAGTAACACAGAACTGCATTTATTTGATTTATTGTGCAAAGTGTTCCAAACAATATGTAGGCCAGACAAAAAATGCTTTAAGGGTCCGGGTCTATCAGCACACACACAACATAAAAAATAAAATAGAAAAACGTAGACACGTAGTCCAGCACTTCCTTACCCACGGCCTTGAGGCCTTCAGGGTGACTGGACTTCAGTCTGACCCATTTTGGTCGCTGTGTGATAGACTGAAATTTGAAAGATTATGGATCATGAGACTTGATACAAAATTTCCAAGAGGTCTTAATGAGACTTAGGAGATCCACCTGACCCTAACCCAAACCTAAACCTAACCAACTAACCATAACACAACCTAAACCTAACCAACTCACCATACCCAAAACCTAAAACCTACCAGACACCCCGGGATTCATACCCTGGATTTTACAGACCCATCCTGCACAAACCTAAACTTAACCAGACCTAAAACTGAATAACCCTGGCCTCAATAGCCCTATGAACAGCCTTTAACAGTTGGCCTGCTGTGACCTCTCTTGGTCTTTATGTGATTTGGGGGTGACCAGTGGAGGGATGGACCGTGCACAACCCAGAGTGGGACCCTCAGGGTCCTATCCTGGGAAAACACTCTTTTTTCTAACCCTAACCCTAAAACCACCCAAAACCTAACCAAACCACTCCAAAAACACTTGGGGACCCCCGAAAACCACTGGAAACCACTCAAAACCAACAAAGACCCCACCAAAACCACCCAAAACGTGACTAAGTCCAAAATTCCCAAAAAATACTAAGTCCAACCATATGACTAAGTCCAAAATTCCCAAAAAACACTAAGTCCAACCATTGACTAAGTCCAAAATTCCCCAAAAACACTAAGTCCAACCCACCCAAAAACACTAAGTCCCACCCATACATTCGAAAAGCAAGTAAGTGATCAACTCCATATCTCGGCAACTGGTGGCGCTAGACCGACGAAACCAAGTGCAATCAACTGGGGAGGGCCCAAGGAGTATAATAAACCATGTTTCAGCTCTATAGCAGATACGGATCACAAGATATGGGGGGTCGATCAATTAAAAGGTGATCAATCTTCGCATTTATCCCTATAACCTAACCCTAACCTAACCCAAACTCTAATCTAACCCTAACCCTAACCCTAACCCTAACCTAATCCTAACCCTAACCCTAACCTACTCTAACTCTAACCCTAACCCTAACCCTAACTCTAACTCTAACCAAAACCACCCAAAACGTGACTAAGTCCAAAATTCCCAAAAAACACTAAGTCCAACCATTGACTAAGTCCAAAATTCCCCAAAAAC
>NW_026775102.1:132500-157500 GCF_963082965.1 Carassius carassius | reverse complement strand
CCTAACCCTAACCTAACCCTAACTCTAACCCTAACCTAACCTAACCTAACCCTAACCTAACCCTAACTAACCCTAACCCTAACCCTAACCCTAACCCTAACCCTAACCTAACCCTAACCTAACCCTAACCTAACCTAACCCTAACCCTAACCCTAACCCAACCATATGACTAAGTCCAAAATTCCCAAAAAACACTAAGTCCAACCATTGACTAAGTCCAAAATTCCCCAAAAACACTAAGTCCAACCCCCACAAAAACACTAAGTCCCACCCATACATTCGAAAATCAAGTAAGTGATCAACTCCATATCTCGGCAACTGGTGGCGCTAGACCGACGAAACCAAGTGCAATCAACTGGGGAGGGCCCAAGGAGTATAATAAACCATGTTTCAGCTCTATAGCAGATACGGATCACAAGATATGGGGGGTCGATCAATTCAAAGGTGATCAATCTTCGCATTTATCCCTATAACCTAACCCTAACTCTAACCCTAACCCTAACCCTAACTAACCCTAACCCTAACCTAACCCTAACCCTAATCTTCGCATTTATCCCTATAACCTAACTCTAACTCTAACCCTAAAACCACCCAAAACCTGACCAAACCACTCCAAAAACACTTGGGGACCCCCGAAAACCACTGGAAACCACTCAAAACCAACAAAGACCCCACCAAAACCACCCAAAACGAGACTAAGTCCAAAATTCCCCAAAAACACTAAGTCCAACCCCCACAAAACACTAAGTCCAACCATATGACTAAGTCCAAAATTCCCAAAAAACTTCTGGAGGGCACATAAGATTTAACCAGTGAGTTTAGGTAAGTTGGTGCCGTGCCAGTGGTCATCTTGTAGGCAAGCATCAGTACCTTGAATTTGATGCGAGCGGCTACTGGTAGCCAGTGTAACCTGATGAGGAGAGGAGTAACGTGAGTTTTTTTTGGCTCATTGAAGACAACCCTCGCTGCTGCATTCTGGATCAATTGCTGAGGCTTGACAGTACATGCAGGTAGGCCCACCAGGAGAGCATTACAATAGTCCAGTCTGGAGAGAACAAGTGCTTGGACAAGAAGTTGGGTTGCTTGCTCTGACAGGAAGGGTCTAATCTTCCTAATGTTGTATAAAGCAAACCTGCAGGACCGGGTCGGTGTAGCAATGTGGTCTGTGAAGCTTAACTGATGATCCATCACAACTCCTAGGTTTCTGGCTGTCCTCGAAGGAGTAATGGTTGATGAGCCCAGCTGTATAGAGAAGTTGTGATGAAGCGATGGGTTAGCTGGAATCACCAGGAGTTCTGTCTTCGTAAGGTTAAGCTGAAGGTGATGATCATTCATCCAGCTAGAAATGTCACTCAGACAGGCTGAAATGCGAGCAGCTACCGTCGGGTCATCTGGCTGGAATGAGAAGTAGAGTTGGGTGTCATCAGCGTAGCAGTGATAAGAAAAGCCATGCTTCTGAATGACAGATCCTAATGATGTCATGTAGATGGAGAAGAGAAGTGGTCCAAGTACTGAGCCTTGAGGAACCCCAGTAGCAAGGTGGTGTGACTTTGAAACATCACCCCTCCAAGACACACTGAAGGATCTGTCAGAGAGGTAGGACTTAACCCACAGGAGTGCAGTTCCAGAGATGCCCATCTTTCTGAGGGTGGACAGGAGAATCTGGTGATTAACAGATTCGCATTTGGGGTGGTGTTGGCGCAGTGGATAAGACACACGCCTTTGGCGTGAGAGACCCGGGTTTGAATCCACTGTGAGACACCAATGTGTCCCTGAGCAAGACACTTAACCCATAGTTGTTCCAGAGGCGTGCGACCTCTGACATATATATAGCAATTGTAAGTCGCTTTGGATAAAAGCGTCAGCTAAATTAATAAATGTAAATGTAACAGTGTCAAAAGCAGCAGACAGGTCCAGTAAGATGAGTACTGAGGATTTTGAAGCTGCTCTTGCTAGTTGCAGGGCTTCAGTAACCGAGAGCAGAGCAGTCTCAGTTGAGTGGCCACTTTTGAAGCCAGATTGGTTGCTGTCCAGGAGGTTGTTCTGTACAAGGAACATAGAAAGCTGGTTGAACACAGCTCGCTCAAGTGTCTTTGCAATGAATGGAAGAAGGGATACCAGTCTGTAGTTTTCAAGAAGCGCTAGATTTAGAGATGGTTTCTTGAGCAGTGGGCTTACCCGAGCCTGCTTGAATGCTGAGGGAAATGTTCCAGAGTGAAGAGGAGTTGATAATGTGAGTAAGTGAAGGTATGACTGAAGAAGAGATTGCTTGAAGGAGGTGAGTGGGGATCTGATCAAGTGGACAAGTAGTAGGATTATTGGACAAGAGGAGTTTGGAGACGTCCATCTCTGAGAGTGGGGAGAAGGAGGAGAAAGAGTGTGCGTCGGTCATTGTGAAGTTGTCCTCAGTCTGCGGTGTGGAGAACTGGTCACTGATAGATCTTGTCTTATTTGTGAAGAAAACTGCAAAGTCGTCCGCTGTAAGAGTCGATGGAGGATGTGATGGCGGCGGATTAAGAAGAGAAGAGAAAGTCTTGAAGAGTGTCCGAGCATCTCAACAGCTGTTAATTTTGTTGTGGTAGTAGGATGTTTTAGCCGTGAAGGCATTTGAAGAGAAGGAAGAGAGGAGAGACTGATACACACTGAGGTCGGTAGAGTTTCTTGATTTCTGCCATTTCCTCTTTGCAGCCCTGAGTTTAGAGCGATGTTCACGGAGAACCTCGGACAGCCAGGGGGCAGATGGGGCGGTGCGTGCTGGTCTAGACATCAGTGGGCAAAAGTTGTCCAAGCAAGATGTTAAAGTGGAGCAAAGAGTGTCCGTAGCGCTGTTCGTGTCCAGAGCAGAAAACTGAGAGAGTGCAGGAAGTGAGGATGAAACCACAGAAGATAGGCGAGATGGAGAGAGTGAGCGTAGGTTCCGTCAAAAGGTGACCTGCGTTGGAGTGTGAGGCACTTCAGGAGTAAGTGCTAGGTTAGCAGTAATGAGGAAGTGGTCTGAGGTGTGCAGTGGAGCAACTGAAGAGTTGTCCACAGAGCAACAGCGCGTGTAGATGAGGTCCAGTTGGTTGCCTGATTTGAGAGTCGCTGTAGTAGACACTAGCTTGAGATCAAATGAGGTGAGCAGAGTTTTGAAGTCAGCAGCCTGGGGTTTATCTAGGTGGATGTTGAAGTCACCAAGCAGTACCAGAGGAGTACCATCTTCAGGAAAGTTTGATAGCAGCACATCCAACTCCTCCAAGAAGTTTCCCAATTGACCTGGGGGACGATAAATGACCACAAAGTGGATTTTAACAGGGTGGGTTTCAGTAATGGCATGTGATTCAAATGAACCAGTACCTGTAGGTGATGGCTGAAGATCAAATTTCCATTCTTTTGATATAAGGAGGCCCGTACCTCCACCCCTCCCAGTGGTACGAGGAGTGTGGGAACAAGTGAAATTAGTGGAGGGCTGCAGGGGTGGCAGTATCTTCAGGTTTGATCCAAGTCTCTGTCAGTGCCATGAGGTTGAGACCGGAATGAGTAGCAATAGAAGAAATTAAGTCTGCTTTGTTAACTGCAGACTGGCAGTTCCAGAGACCAACTGGAATAGAGAGCATAGTAGAGGTCAGAGGGACAGGCCGTAGGTTTGTCAGACAAGCCTTCCTGCGACGTACATAGCGTGCTCTCCGAGTTAGTAGTGATAGTAGAGATCTGTAAGCACATAGTGACTACAAGTGTAAGAGATATTTGAGAACAAGGTATACAAAAAGTAAAGAAAGAGGAGAAAAGCAATACTCAAGTGCCCTGTCGGTGTCCTTGCTCAGCTAATTAAGTACTTTGTGGCCACGCCTCACTATTTAGCAGATCTAAACTGGGCAGTCCCGCGATAGGCAAACGCAAAACCAAGCGCTACTTTCAGCACGTATTTACCAGGGTAAGACACACAATTTAAACCAAAAACTTTCCTAGCAATGACGATCACACAGTAGTCTAATGAGAAAACGACACAAAACACTCACAAGCTGCTGTCCTTCTCTGTTGCTCGACTGTTTCTTCTGACAAGTGCTTTCAAAACAGCTAATTAAGTACTTTCACTGGCTTTGGCCACGCCTCACTATTTAGCAGATCGAAACTGGGCAGTCCCGCGATAGGCAAACGCAAAACCAAGTGACACTTTCAGCACGTATTTACCAGGGTAAGACACACACAATTTAAACCAAAAATCTTCCTAGCAATGACGATCACAGAGTAGTCTAATGAAAAAACGACACAAAACACTCACAAGCTGCTGTCCTTCTCTGTTGCTCGACTGTTTCTTTCATTAGACAGCTGCAGCTCATCCAGAACGCTGCTGCTAGGATTCTGACTAGAACCAGAAAGTCTGAGAATATCACACCAGTCCTCAGGTCCTTACACTGGCTTGCAGTTACATTTAGGATTGATTTTAAAGCACTTTTACTCGTATATAAGTCACTAAATGACCTAGGACTGAAATATATTGCAGATATGCTCACTGAATATAAACCTAACAGAGTACTCAGATCACTAGGATCGAGTCAGTTAGAAATACCAAGGGTTCGCACAAAACAAGGGTCCGCCTTAAGTTAATATGCCGCCCGCAGTTGGAATCAGCTTCCAGAAGAGATCAGATGTGCTAAAACATTAGCCACTTTTAAATCTAGACTCAAAACTCATCTGTTAAGCTGCGAATTTATTGAATGAGCACTGTGCAATGTCCGAACTGACTGCACTATATTTTCACTTTTTTATATATATATATGTAAAATCATTTTCTGTTTTTAAATTCATTTTAATTAAGTACATTTTTAATCATTTTAATAGTTTGAAAATTGCTTGTTTTATTTTTGTTACTTTACTTCATCATTATTTTACTTTCTTTTATGTAAAGCACTTTGAATTACCAATGTGTACGAAATGTGCTATATAAATAAACCTGCTTTGCCTAAGTAAATTAGTCAGTGGAGCTACTACAGATGAGAAATTCCTGCAAAACCCACGGTAGTAGTGCACCATCTGCTGAACATGCTTTGGCCATGATGCACTATAAAAGGACCACATTGTCCAAATAGGCCTCACAGCCAGACATGCCAGACAGCACTGTATTTATTAATCGCTGGAAGTTTGCGGGAGCATTACACATTCCAAAAGCCATAACGTGTTAATTCAGGAAGTTGTCGGGGGTAACAAATGCAGATATTTCTCTTGCACGACTGGTGAGGGGAATCTGCCAATAGCCTTTCAGCAAGTCAAATTTACTAACAAAACTTGCAGAACCCACCTGATCAATACAATCATCCAACCTGGGCAACGGGTAACAATCAGGTCTAGTAACTGCGTTAACATGCCGATAATCAGTACAAAACCCAAGCGTACCATCAGGTTTTGCAACCAAGAGACATGGAGAACTCCATTGACTCATGCTAGGTTGTTTAAAAGCATGAACTGTACTTCCATCTTTAACACAGCACATTTCAAAGGATTTACCCTGTATGAATGTTGCTTTATTGGTGTTGTTGTTCCCACATCAATGGCATGCTCGATAACGTTAGTTTGTTTTGGAACATCATTAAACAACTCTGGAAATTGATGAACAACGTCCAAAATGTCAGTCTTCTCAAAGTCTGTGAGGTGTGGGAGGTGATCAGCTAAAACTGAGAGCATTTCAGTGTTGTTAAGACGACCCTCAATTAGAGCACGAGATGGATTACTTTTAGTTTCATCACTCTCTTCCACCACAACAGACAAGAGCATAGATTTATCATTCGTAGACCTCGACGAATCCAACTCCAGCTCAACTGGAGATGAACCTAGGCAAGCAGAAGCATGCTCAAAATAATGATTAAACATTAATGTGACAAAGACGCTTCTACTGCCGTCGGTCTGGAGTGGCGAATCGCGGTCAGAAACTTTATGCACTACCAGATATGGGCCAATAAAACGAGCTGGTAAAGCAGATCCAGGAATGGGAAGTAACATAAGTACTTTATCGCCCACTTCAAAGTGTCGATCTGTGGTCTTACGGTCATACCAGTTTTTCATCTTGTCTTGTGCTCTTTCAAGATTTTCATGGGCTAACTCACAGGCTCTGTGTAAACGAGAATGTAACACATAGCTCAGAATGTCTTTTGCAGGGAGTTCATTTAAAAACTGATCTTTCAATACAGCCAATGGACCTCGTGGAGTATGTGCAAAAAAAGATCAGCAGGACTAAATCCAAGTGAGTCCTGTCTCACCTCTCTACAGGCAAACAGCAGCCAGGGAACTGCATCTGCCCAATCCTTACCAGTCTCAAGGCAGTATGCACGCAACACGCCCTTCAGCGTTTGATGATACCGTTCCAGTGCCCCCTGGCTTTCAGGATGATAGGCACTGGAAACACTATGTTGTATGCGAAGCCATTTCAAAACATGGGTGAACACACGAGACATGAAATTCCATCCACGATCAGTCTGAATGATTTTTTGGCAGAACACCACTTTGGCAGAAATCTTTCACAGAGGAATGGCCTCCTGAAAACGAGTAGCTGCACACATCATTGTTAAAAGATATTGATATCCACTCGTGGAGCGCACAAGTGGACCTACAATATCAACCATGACATGATCAAATGGTGGGGCAAACACAGGAATGGGATATAGAGGAGCAGGAGGGATTTTCTGGTTGGGTTTGCCAACCACCTGGACAGACCTTACAGGTTTTACAGAAACTAACTACATCCCGCTTCAACCCTGGCCAGTAAAAATGTTGACTAAAACGTTTTAGTGTTCCCCAAATGTCCTGCTACACAGTCATGAGCTGCACTAAATAAAGCTACCAAACTGCTGCAAGACTGAATGAATTGAGATGAGACTGCTGTATATATACCTCTTGCCATTGATTGCAGAGTGCTCTCCAACTTGTTAATTATCTGAACGTGCTCCTCCCAAACTTTGTTAATAAAACCTCACTTAAAATAGATGGAAATTATGAGAAATACTGCTGCAGATTTCCATAATTATGAACACGAGGATGCATTTTACAAATAATTGTAGTTTTAGTATGTTGTTGATGAATGCCTCAGTTCAACAAATGATGCTTTTTGGACTGCTTTTATTTTGTTGTTTTGAGGTACTTAAAGAGGTGTTATGAGATTTTATTTCATTTCTCTTTGGAGTGTTACAAGCTCTTGGTGCATAAAGAAGATCTGTAAAGTTGTAAAGACTATAGTCTTAAATCCAAATAAATATTCTTTATCAAAGTTAAGACTCGTCCCCGATCACCACCCACCCAAATTTCCTACCGTAAATATATCAGAACTTCATTTTTGATGATTAAATTGCATTGCGAAGAACTTCATCTGGACAATTTTAAAGATGATTTTCACAATATTTTGACTTTTTTGCTCCCTCAGAATCCAGATTTTAAAAAAGTTGTATCTCAGACAAATGTATGAAACTCAATTTTTCCCCTTATGACTGTTTTTGTGGTCCAGTGTCACAAATAATGTAATATTTAGCATCATCGTATGACCCCTTAAAAGGTGGTTTGATGATTGAAAAATTACGTATTTTGGTTGTATATAAAGTATCCCAAATGCATAATTCCACCACAGTCTGATTGGTTACGTCTAAAGAACTGTGAAGCATTGACTGTAAAGACAAACTGACAGACTGAAGAGCAGCTGAGTTTGACATCTGGCATTTATTCACATCTAAAGATAAAACACAATCTGGTGGATGTACAGGAGCTCACAGCAGCCCCTCCATCTCGCGCATGAAGGCCTCATACATCTGGTCCTTGGTCTTGATGCCAGGCGGCGCGGCACCGGGAGGCTGCAGGGGTTTGGCCGCAACTGCTGGTTTGGGCGGCTCCTCGTCTCTGCGGCCTGGGGCTCGGTCCCTGCGCACGCGGAGCGCCGTGGGCACGAAGCGTGTCACCTCCGTCTTGGGGTTGATGATCTGTGGCTTGGCTGAGATGGTGGCTCCGCCTGGCAGGGCCGAGGATGCCCCGGGGCCCAAGACCGTGGCCCGCTTCTCGATGGTGGCCGTGGTGCCGGGGGGCGGTGGCATCTGGTGGACGGAGCCCCGGGCAGGCGGGGCCAGGGGGGTGGAGTCACTGGAGGAGCCTGTCACCACGGGCGACTTCTGCCGGATGCTGGGCGGAGCACTGAGCACGTTGGGATTGAGCGGAGGTGGGAACATAGAGAGGGGCGGAGCCATGCGGGGCGGAGGGGGCGGGGGCATTCCTGCAAATCAACACAAAACACACAAACCTATCATTAAAACTAGTCAACATTTCTGCTAACAAGGAAATAACAAATCAGCCAAAACAGCAAGTTCTGGTTACAGTGAAAAATAGTTTTGCAACAGCAACTAGGGGTCAAGTCACCATAATTTATATAGTGCTTTTTACATTGCTGACAGTAAACTGACAGTCACCACTTATAAGGGGAAGTCGTGGCCTAATGGTTAGAGAGTCAGACTCCCAATCGAAAGGTTGTGAGTTCGAGTCCCGGGCCGGCAGGAATTGTGGGTGGGGGGAGTGCATGTACAGTTCTCTCTCCACCTTCAATACCACGACTTAGGTGCCCTTGAGCAAGGCATCGAACCCCCAACTGCTCCCCGGGCGCCGCAGCATAAATGGCTGCCCACTGCTCCGGGTGTGTGTTCACAGTGTGTGTGTGTGTTCACTGCTCTGTGTGTGTGCACTTTGGATGGGTTAAATGCAGAGCACAAATTCTGAGTATGGGTCACCATACTTGGCTGAATGTCACTTCACTTAAAAATAAAAAATAAAGCTACTACTAAATATTGTAGAAATGTAATTTTTCTGTAAAGTTGCTTTCACGTTTATTTGTATAGTGCTTTTTACGATACAAATCATCACAATTGCAGATTGTGTCAAAACAGCTTTACAGTATTAAACAGGGAATTAGTGTGCCATTCTCCTCTGGTTTCCGTGGTCTTGTCCCGATGTCTGTCCAGGGGTGTGCGATATATATTGTCTGTGATTTGATGTTATTTAGTATATTGCAAATATTAAACCAAACCATGCAAGTACACATTACATGATGAAGTCTATTCCATTAGACTAATACGCATTTGCATTAAGGGTGTTAACACTTTTTTTATTTTTATTTAGTAAAATAAGAACCTGGCAGCGTTTTGGTTACAAACAGGAACCGGGGGCATCTTTTGTTTTACAGTGTATTATGTCTATTTGTGTGCCGTATTTTCTTTCTTTATTGTTTTAATTGTTTCTGTACAGCGCTTTGAGATGTACATTTAAAGGCGCTATAGAAAATAAAGTTTATTATTATTATTATTGTTGCTATTTTGTTGCTAACAGCAGCCCAGTGCTGTGTGCTGCAGAAATTTTGAGAAAGTTTGCTCCTGCGTTTGGTATTGAAGTTAACGGGGAGGAGAACGTCAGTTCACAACGATGTTTGTGGCTGCGCAACATTATATGGGGGGAGGAAACAGTATGGTGCTTAGAACAGTTTAGTCCAGAAGGTCCCTACATCTAACTCTATTTTACTCCATTATCATCTATAGCTTAACTGTTCATTCAATGTATTTTTTTTTCCACTGATTTTTCAATATTTGTCTATTTATATTTCCATAGGACACTTATTTACATATTTGCTTATGTAACTAAAACAAATTCCTTGTGTGCACATACTTGTAAAAAAAAAAACCTCTTTTTGATTCTGATGGACGGTTTGCAGCAGACTTTAGACAAGTTAAGAATTTTATGCTCATATACAACTTCTTGTGTTCAGAAACTAGTACGATCTATCTCCCCACTATCTTTTTCATTTTTCTTGTTGTTTTGGTTGAAACTACACGCTAGTGATTGGTCAGCTGTCAAAAAGGGGCTTGAAGTCTGACTTTTTTTACAGAAACTTTTTTCATCTTGATAAGACACTCTGAGCTACAGAAAAAGATGATGGTGGTGGCTTTTAAAAAAACAGTCAGGACTTTTCTGGAAACACTACTTAGGATTATAATGTAAACAGATGCTGGCAGCTTAAAAAAAAGACACCACAAGAGTGAACATTCTTATACTGCAGGATTCAGTCTGTTAAAATGATCAAAAGATTCAAGATATGAGGCAGAAAATGTATATATATACACAGACATTTCATGTAGTTAATATAACAAGTGCCATTTTTTTTTAAAAATCAGCATAACTACGTATTGCTTGGCAGGAAAGTAAGCTATCCTACGGAAAAGCATTAAAAACTGCTAGATCCGATTACTTTTCTTCTCTTTTAGAAGAAAACAAACATAACCCGTTATTTATTCAATACAGTGGCTAAATTAACGAAAAATAAAGCCTCAACAAGTGTTGACATTTCCCAACATCACAGCAGTAATGACTTTATGAACTACTTTACTTCTAAAATCGATACTATTAGAGATAAAATCCCTCATTATCATTAGGATATGTCCCCAAAACCTTCAAACTGGCAATTATTAAGCCTCTCATCAAAAAAAACACAACTTGACCCCAAAGAACTAGTTAATTATAGACCGATATCGAATCTCCCTTTTCTGTCCAAGATACTAGAAAAGGTGGTATCCTCACAATTATATTCCTTCTTAGAGAAAAATGGTATATGTGAGGATTTCCAGTCAGGATTTAGACCGTATCATAGTACTGAGACTGCTCTCCTTAGAGTTACAAATGATCTGCTCTTATCATCTGATCGTGGGTGTATCTCTCTATTAGTTTTATTGGATCTTAGTGCTGCGTTCGACACAATTGACCACAAAATTCTTTTGCATAGACTTGAACACTTTGTTGGCATCAGTGGAAGTGCATTAGCATGGTTTAAATCGTACTTATATGACCGCCATCAGTTCGTAGCAGTGAATGAAGATGTATCCTATCGATCACAAGTGCAGTATGGAGTACCTCAAGGCTCAGTACTAGGGCCGCTATTCTTCACGCTTTATATGTTACCCTTGGGAGATATCATCAGGAAACATGGTGTTAGCTTTCACTGTTATGCTGATGATACTCAGCTCTATATTTCTTTGCGGCCCGGTGAAACACACCAATTTGAAAAACTAATGGATTGCATAGTCGATATAAAAAACTGGATGACGAGTAATTTCTCAGCAGCAAGAGTAGAACCAGGAAGTATGACCATATTAGCCCGGTCCTGTCAACACTGCACTGGCTCCCTATAAAACATCGTATAGATTTTAAAATATTGGTTATTACTTATAAAGCCCTGAATGGTTTAGCACCTCAGTATTTGAATTAGGTCTTGTTACATTATAATCCTCCACGTCTGATGCGTTCTCAAAACTCAGGCAATTTGATAATACCTAGAATATCAAAATCAACTGATTCTTTTCCTATTTGGCGCCTAAACTCTGGAATAACCTACCTAACATTGTTCAAGAGGCAGACACACTCTTGCAGTTTAAATCTAGATTAAAGACCCATCTCTTTAACCTGGCTTACACATAACACACTAATATGCTTCTAAAATCCAAATTCATTAAAGGATTTTTAGGCTGCATTAATTAGGTAAACCGGAACCGGAAACACTTCCCATAACAACCTATGTACTTGCTACATCATTAGAAGAATGGCATCTACGCTAATATTTGTCTGTTTCTCTCTTGTTCCGAGGTCACCGTAGCCACCAGATCCAGTCTGTGTCCAGATCAGAGGGTCACTGCAGTCACCCGGATCCAGTACGTATCCAGACCAGATGGTGGATCAGCACCTAGAAAGGACCTCTACATCCCTGAAAGACAGCGGAGACCAGGACAACTAGAGCCCCAGATACAGATCCCCTGTAAAGACCTTGTCTCAGAGGAGCACCAGGACAAGACCACAGGAAACAGATGATTCTTCTGCACAATCTGACTTTGCTGCAGCCTGGAATTGAACTACTGGTTTCGTCTGGTCAGAGGAGAACTGGCCCCCCAACTGAGCCTGGTTTCTCCCAAGGTTTTTTTCTCCATTCTGTCACCGATGGAGTTTCGGTTCCTTGCCGCTGTCGCCTCTGGCTTGCTTAGTTGGGGACACTTCATCTACAGCGATATCGTTGACTTGATTGCAAATAAATGCACAGACACTATTTAACTGAACAGAGATGACATCACTGAATTCAATAATGAACTGCCTTTAACTATCATTTTTGCATTATTGACACTGTTTTCCTAATGAATGTTGTTCAGTTGCTTTGACGCAATGTATTTTGTTTAAAACGCTATATAAAGGTGACTTGACTTGGGAAAAAAAAGCAATATTACATTTGTAATCAAGTTATATTCAAGTTGCTTAAGAGTTTTAGACACCACATCTCTCTCGCTCTCTATCTCTCTCTCTCACAAGCTCCCTTCACACTGCACATTGGACCCGGAAAATTGCCGGAACATTGCCAGGTCGCCTTCTGTGTGAATGCAAACACGTCCCGGGATTGATTCTGGGATTGACGTTAACGTGCCTAGCATTTTCCACTCGTACATTACACGTCACGCCCTGATGTCACGTGTCTTTATGGGACCTTTACGAGTGTGTGAACGCATGCACATATTCCAGGTAATCACTGGCAGTGTGAAAGTGCAAAATCTAGTGACCCGGGAACAATTGCCAGGACACTTTACCCATGTATTTTCCGGAAACGCAGTGTGAAAGGGGTAACACACACTCACACTCTCATATACACACATACACACACACTCTCTCTCACACTCACTCTCTCTCTCACACTCACACACACACTCTCACACATACATACACACACACACTCTCTCTCTTTCACACTCTCTCACACACACACACACACGCTCACTCTCTCACACACACTCAGACACACACACACACACTCTGTTACGCAGACTCTCTCTCACACACACAAGCACACACACTCTCTCGCTCTCACTCACACTCTCTCTCTCACTTACACTCTCTCACACACACACACACACACACACACAAGCACACAGAATCTCTCTCACACAAGCACACACACTCTCTCTCGCTATCTCACTCTCAAACACACTCTCTCTTTCTCACACACACACACACTCTCACCTGGGGGGGCCGGAGGAGGCAGGCGTGGCGGGGGTCCTCTGGGGGGGGGTCCGGGGGGCAGACCAGGTGGGGGTCCGGGCGGGGGTCCAGGTGGGCGTCCCGGCGGGGGCCCCGGAGGCAGCATGCGTGGTATGGGGCCCCTGAGGGCTGCGGGGAGTCCAGGGGGCCTCAGAAATGGAGGAGCGCCTGTGTGTGACAAAACCCAGCATCAGCAAACATCTCACCACAATCTACTCAACTTCTGAACCAAAACAACCACCAAACACATCACATGACTCTTCAGACCATCAAACATCACAGTATTTCAGCACAGAATCACTTTCAGTGAAATATATTGTGCTCGACCAATGATTCCGGTATGACTGCTGCTCTTCAGTATCATCTGTATGATAACGATGATGAATGACGCACCGGGAGGCGGTCCTGGGGGCGGTCCTGACGGCGGTCCTGGAGGCCTCATTGGAGGAGCAGGAGGCGGTCCTAAAGGAGGAGGCCCTGTGATTGGTGGAGCCTGCATGTGTGGAGGAGGCTGCTGCTGTGCTGCCATTGGTGCAGATGGAACAGGAAGTCTGGGATTGACCAATGACTGAGTTGCTTCAGTAGGAACCTGATCCTCAGCATCCGACTCCTCTGAGTCTGTGTACTCCTCTTCGTCCTCTTCCTCCTCCTCATCCTCTGGGATAGACTGACCTGCACAAACACAAACATAAGTCAACATCTAAAGCTGTATTGTTAGCACAGTAAGTGCTAAAGGTGACTTGATTTGGTCTGTTATCGTGATGTTGAGATAACAGACCTGCCATCCGGAGCATCATAGCCTGCAGTGGTGTGATGCTCTTCGTCATCTTCACCCTCCTCTGCCTCTTCTCTTTTGGCGGTGGCATGTCAGCGAATCGCACGCTGCGACCTGAGCAAAGAAAAAACAGGTCAAAACTTCATTCCTACAGCTGTCACTTGACCTCCAAACTGCAGAACCATTTTCTTCAGAATCGTCGTATTGTCTGCATATATATTTTTTTAAATGACTTATTTGCGATAGGGCTGGACCAGAATTTTCAATTATTCGAATATTCGTTCAGTGGGGTAGCTTTTGACTTAAAATTTTGAGATTCAATCTTCATTTATTTTTTGAACACCTGGCACCCCTGCCGAAACATTCTTCATTCACGCTTGAATATAGACGCTTTTTTTAGAATCGGCTGAATGGTTCTAAGGACTGTCAAGTACCGTTACAGTGTAATTCATTAATTTAGGGAAATGAACAAGTGTCTCACCCCTCAATTTCTAATGATTCCCAATCTTATCAGCTACGCTGTCAACACTGGATGTGGTATGGCAAAATACAGTAAAACCAATCAGTGAAGCTGTCTAAACTGGACACGGGCCGCAGCAAAATACAGTAAACGGATTGCTTAGTCGATATAAAAAACTGGATGACGAGTAATTTCTTACTGCTAAATTCTGAAAAAACAGAGGTGTTAATTATAGGACCTAAAAACTCTGCTTGTAATAACCTAGAACACTGTCTAAGACTTGATGGTTGCTCTGTCAATTCTTCGTCATCAGTTAGGAACCTAGGTGTGCTATTTGATCGCAATCTTTCCTTAGAAAGCCACGTTTCTAGCATTTGTAAAACTGCATTTTTCCATCTCAAAAATATATCTAAATTACGGCCTATGCTCTCAATGTCAAATGCAGAAATGTTAATCCATGCATTTATGACCTCAAGGTTAGATTATTGTAATGCTTTATTGGGTGGTTGTTCTGCACGCTTAGTAAACAAACTACAGCTAGTCCAAAATGCAGCAGCAAGAGTTCTTACTAGAACCAGGAAGTATGACCATATTAGCCCGGTCCTGTCAACACTGCACTGGCTCCCTATCAAGCATCGCATAGATTTTAAAATATTGCTTATTACTTATAAAGCCCTGAATGGTTTAGCACCTCAGTATTTGAATGAGCTCCTTTTACATTATAATCCTCTACGTCCGCTACGTTCTCAAAACTCAGGCAATTTGATAATACCTAGAATATCAAAATCAACTGCAGGCGGCAGATCCTTTTCCTATTTGGCGCCCAAACTCTGGAATAACCTACCTAACATTGTTCGGGAGGCAGACACACTCTTGCAGTTTAAATCTAGATTAAAGACCCATCTCTTTAACCTGGCTTACACATAACATACTAATATGCTTTTATTATCCAAATCCGTTAAAGGATTTTTAGGCTGCATTAATTAGGTAAACCGGAACCGGAAACACTTCCCATAACACCCTATGTACTTGCTACATCATTAGAAGAATGGCATCTACGCTAATATTTGTCTGTTTCTCTTTTGTTCCGAGGTCACCGTGGCCACCAGATCCAGTCTGTGTCCAGATCAGAGGGTCACTGCAGTCACCCGGATCCAGTACGTATCCAGACCAGATGCTGGATCAGCACCTAGAAAGGACCTCTACATCCCTGAAAGACAGCGGAGACCAGGACAACTAGAGCCCCAGATACAGATCCCCTGTAAAGACCTTGTCTCAGAGGAGCACCAGGACAAGACCACAGGAAACAGATGATTCTTCTGCACAATCTGACTTTGCTGCAGCCTGGAATTGAACTACTGGTTTCGTCTGGTCAGAGGAGAACTGGCCCCCCAACTGAGCCTGGTTTCTCCCAAGGTTTTTTTCTCCATTCTGTCACCGATGGAGTTTCGGTTCCTTGCCGCTGTCGCCTCTGGCTTGCTTAGTTGGGGACACTTCATCTACAGCGATATCGTTGACTTGATTGCAAATAAATGCACAGACACTATTTAATTGAACAGAGATGACATAACTGAATCCAATGATGAACTGCCTTTAACTATCATTTTGCATTATTGACACCGTTTTCCTAATGAATGTTGTTCAGTTGCTTTGACGCAATGTATTTTGTTTAAAGCGCTATATAAATAAAGGTGACTTTGACTTTGTAAACCAATCATTGACGTGATCTACATTAGATACGAGCCACGGCAAAATACAGTAAAACCAATCAGTGACGCTGTCTACACAGGATATGAGCTGCTGCAAAATACAGTAAAACCAAACAGTGAAGCTGTCTACACTGGACACGAGCCGCAGCAAAATACAGTAAAACCAATCAGTGACGCTGTCTACACTGGATACGAGCCGTGGCAAACTACAGCAAAACCAATCAGTGACGCTGTCTACACTGGATACGAGCCGTGGCAAACTACAGCAAAACCAATCAGTGACGCTGTCTACACTGGATACGAGCCGCAGCAAACTACAGCAAAACCAATCAGTGACGCTGTCTACACTGGATACGAGCCGTGGCAAACTACAGCAAAACCAATCAGTGACGCTGTCTACACTGGATACGAGCCGCAGCAAACTACAGCAAAACCAATCAGTGACGCTGTCTACACTGGATACGAGCCGCAGCAAACTACAGCAAAAGCAATCAGTGACGCTGTCTACACTGGATTTGAGCCGTGGCAAGTTACAGCAAAACCAATCAGTGACGCTGTCTACACTGGATACGAGCCGCAGCAAACTACAGCAAAACCAATCAGTGACGCTGTCTACACTGGATACGAGCCGTGGCAAACTACAGCAAAACCAATCAGTGATGCTGTCTACACTGGATACGAGCCGTGGCAAACTACAGCAAAACCAATCAGTGACGCTGACTACACTGGATACGAGCCGTGGCAAACTACAGCAAAACCAATCAGTGACGCTGTCTACACTGGATACGAGCCGTGGCAAACTACAGCAAAACCAATCAGTGACGCTGTCTACACTGGATACGAGCCGCAGCAAACTACAGCAAAACCAATCAGTGACGCTGTCTACACTGGACACGAGCCGCAGCAAAATACAGTAAAACCAATCAGTGACGCTGTCTACACTGGATACGAGCCGTGGCAAACTACAGCAAAACCAATCAGTGACGCTGTCTACACTGGATACGAGCCGTGGCAAACTACAGCAAAACCAATCAGTGACGCTGTCTACACTGGATACGAGCCGCAGCAAACTACAGCAAAACCAATCAGTGACGCTGTCTACACTGGATACGAGCCGTGGCAAACTACAGCAAAACCAATCAGTGACGCTGTCTACACTGGATACGAGCCGCAGCAAACTACAGCAAAACCAATCAGTGACGCTGTCTACACTGGATACGAGCCGCAGCAAACTACAGCAAAAGCAATCAGTGACGCTGTCTACACTGGATTTGAGCCGTGGCAAGTTACAGCAAAACCAATCAGTGACGCTGTCTACACTGGATACGAGCCGCAGCAAACTACAGCAAAACCAATCAGTGACGCTGTCTACACTGGATACGAGCCGTGGCAAACTACAGCAAAACCAATCAGTGATGCTGTCTACACTGGATACGAGCCGTGGCAAACTACAGCAAAACCAATCAGTGACGCTGACTACACTGGATACGAGCCGCAGCAAACTACAGCAAAACCAATCAGTGACGCTGTCTACACTGGATACGAGCCGTGGCAAACTACAGCAAAACCAATCAGTGACGCTGTCTACACTGGATACGAGCCGTGGCAAACTACAGCAAAAGCAATCAGTGACGCTGTCTACACTGGATACGAGCCGTGGCAAACTACAGCAAAACCAATCAGTGCTGCTGTCTACACTGGATACGAGCCGTGGCAAACTACAGCAAAACCAATCAGTGACGCTGACTACACTGGATACGAGCCGCAGCAAACTACAGCAAAACCAATCAGTGACGCTGTCTACACTGGATACGAGCCGCAGCAAACTACAGCAAAACCAATCAGTGATGCTGTCTACACTGGATACGAGCCGTGGCAAACTACAGCAAAACCAATCAGTGACGCTGACTACACTGGATACGAGCCGCAGCAAACTACAGCAAAACCAATCAGTGACGCTGTCTACACTGGATACGAGCCGTGGCAAACTACAGCAAAACCAATCAGTGACGCTGTCTACACTGGATACGAGCCGCAGCAAACTACAGCAAAACCAATCAGTGACGCTGTCTACACTGGATACGAGCCGTGGCAAACTACAGCAAAACCAATCAGTGACGCTGTCTACACTGGATACGAGCCGTGGCAAACTACAGCAAAACCAATCAGTGACGCTGTCTACACTGGATACGAGCCGTGGCAAACTACAGCAAAAGCAATCAGTGACGCTGTCTACACTGGATTTGAGCCGCAGCAAACTACAGCAAAACCAATCAGTGACGCTGTCTACACTGGATTTGAGCCGCAGCAAAATACAGCAAAACCAATCAGTGACGCTGTCTACACTGGATATGAGCTGCTGCAAAATACAGTAAAACCAATCAGTGACGCTGTCTACACTGGATACGAGCCGTGGCAAACTACAGCAAAACCAATCAGTGACGCTGTCTACACTGGATATGAGCTGCTGCAAAATACAGTAAAACCAATCAGTGACGCTGTCTACACTGGATACGAGCCGTGGCAAACTACAGCAAAACCAATCAGTGACGCTGTCTACACTGGATACGAGCCGTGGCAAACTACAGCAAAACCAATCAGTGACGCTGTCTACACTGGATACGAGCCGTGGCAAACTACAGTAAAACCAATCGGTGACGCTGACTACACTGGATACGAGCCGTGGCAAACTACAGCAAAACCAATCAGTGACGCTGACTACACTGGATACGAGCCGTGGCAAACTACAGCAAAACCAATCAGTGCTGCTGTCTACACTGGATACGAGCCGCAGCAAACTACAGCAAAACCAATCAGTGACGCTGTCTACACTGGATACGAGCCGCAGCAAACTACAGCAAAACCAATCAGTGACGCTGTCTACACTGGATTTGAGCCGCAGCAAACTACAGCAAAACCAATCAGTGACGCTGTCTACACTGGATACGAGCCGCAGCAAACTACAGCAAAACCAATCAGTGACGCTGTCTACACTGGATACGAGCCGCAGCAAACTACAGCAAAACCAATCAGTGACGCTGACTAGACTGGATGCGGTGCAGCAAAATACAGCAAAACCAATCAGTGACGCTGTCTACACTGGATACGAGCCGCAGCAAACTACAGCAAAACCAATCAGTGATGCTGTCTACACTGGATTTGAGCCGTGGCAAGTTACAGCAAAACCAATCAGTGACGCTGTCTACACTGGATACGAGCCGCAGCAAACTACAGCAAAACCAATCAGTGACGCTGACTAGACTGGATGCGGTGCAGCAAAATGATGAGACACGCCTGACAATTGCATGCGATTAATCAGCAGCCCTAATATTAACACACACACACACATATATATATATATATATATATATATATATTATATATTATTGTAAGATCAAAGTCTAATGTAATGCACCATAACACTGAGTAATTTCAATGTGCCATTTTGAAGCATGTTCATATAACGCTTTCAAACATTTCCGTGCATAGCAGGGTTGTCAGGTTTTCACAAGACCAACTGCTACTCAAAACTATTCCAATCGCGTTTCAAGAGGAGTCCACCGGTATTCCAGGGGAACGTTTTATGGAGGGCTTCCCCAAACCGCAGACTTGGAAACACTGTAGCGTGGCAACTTGATGCTTCCTCTGATGACTGCTTAGATGTGTTCAACTTGAAAGAGCGCTGATTAGATCGATCGATGCATGACAACAAAGTACTGTGAAAGCTATAAGAGAGCAGATCTCTCCATATGCTTTCTCTCGCTGTACTTTGATGTCGAACACTCCTCTTAACTCTCGCATGTCACCTGTCCGAGCATAATCATTTGTTGTAGTGAAAGTACTCTTACTTCTGCTGAATGTAAATCCAACGACGTACCTGTGTGTTTATCCTCGTCATCATGGCGATCTGATGTCATTCTGGCATCAGCATCGTCTCTCTCGGTGTCGCTGTCGTCCTGTGAGTCACTGTCATCGTCTGCTTCGCTGTCACTGTCTCTCCCTCCGGTGTCCATCATCTCAGAGTCTGAACCGCCGCCCTCTGACAGGAAACAAACAGCAGGATGTTGTTTTTGCAACAAAGTAAAACATGAGTGTGTGCTGGGTGTAACCGTGCGCCGGGTGTCGGCGTAACTGTGCGGCGGGTGTCGGCGTAACCGTGCGGCAGGTGTTGGTGTTAGTGTAACTGTGCAGCTGGTGTCACCATAACTGTGTGGCCGGTGTCATCGTAACTGTGCGGCCGGTATCAGTGTACCTGTGCGGCAGGTGTTGGTGTAACTGTGCGGCCGGTGTTGGTGTAACTGTGCGGCAGGTGTTAGCGTAACTGTGCAGCAGGTGTTAGCGTAACTGTGCAGCAGGTGTTAGCGTAACTGTGCAGCAGGTGTTAGCGTAACTGTGCAGCAGGTGTTAGCGTAACTGTGCAGCAGGTGTTAGCGTAACTGTGCGGCCGGTGTTGGTGTTAGTGTAACTGTGCGGCCGGTGTCATCGTACCTGTGCGGCAGGTGTTGGTGTCAGTGTACCTGTGCGGCCGGTGTTGATGTTAGTGTAACTGTGCGGCGGGTGTCAGTGTACCTGTGCGGCAGGTGTTGGTGTTAGTGTAACTGTGCGGCAGGTGTTAGCGTAACTGTGCGGCGGGTGTCAGTGTACCTGTGCGGCCGGTGTTGATGTTAGCGTAACTGTGCGGCGGGTGTCAGTGTACCTGTGCGGCCGGTGTTGATGTTAGTGTAACTGTGCGGCGGGTGTCAGTGTACCTGTGCGGCAGGTGTTGGTGTTAGTGTAACTGTGCGGCCGGTGTTGATGTTAGTGTAACTGTGCGGCGGGTGTCAGTGTACCTGTGCGGCCGGTGTTGATGTTAGTGTAACTGTGCGGCGGGTGTCAGTGTACCTGTGCGGCCGGTGTTGATGTTAGCGTAACTGTGCGGCGGGTGTCAGTGTACCTGTGCGGCCGGTGTTGATGTTAGTGTAACTGTGCGGCGGGTGTCAGTGTACCTGTGCGGCAGGTGTTGGTGTTAGTGTAACTGTGCGGCCGGTGTTGATGTTAGTGTAACTGTGCGGCGGGTGTCAGTGTACCTGTGCGGCCGGTGTTGATGTTAGCGTAACTGTGCGGCGGGTGTCAGTGTACCTGTGCGGCAGGTGTTGGTGTTAGTGTAACTGTGCGGCAGGTGTTAGCGTAACTGTGCGGCGGGTGTCAGTGTACCTGTGCGGCAGGTGTTGGTGTTAGTGTAACTGTGCGGCGGGTGTTAATGTAACTGTGCGGCGGGTGTAAGTGTACCTGTGCGGCAGGTGTTGGTGTTAGTGTAATTGTGCGGCAGGTGTTAGCGTAACTGTGCGGCAGGTGTCAGTGTACCTGTGCGGCAGGTGTTGGTGTTAGTGTAATTGTGCGGCAGGTGTTAGCGTAACTGTGCGGCGGGTGTCAGTGTACCTGTGCGGCCGGTGTTGATGTTAGCGTAACTGTGCGGCGGGTGTCAGTGTACCTGTGCGGCAGGTGTCAGTGTACCTGTGCGGCCGGTGTTGATGTTAGCGTAACTGTGCGGCGGGTGTCAGTGTACCTGTGTGGCAGGTGTTGGTGTTAGTGTAACTGTGCGGCAGGTGTTAGCGTAACTGTGCGGCGGGTGTCAGTGTACCTGTGCGGCAGGTGTTGGTGTTAGTGTAACTGTGCGGCAGGTGTTAGCGTAACTGTGTGGCGGGTGTCAGTGTACCTGTGCGGCCGGTGTTGATGTTAGTGTAACTGTGCGGCGGGTGTTAATGTAACTGTGCGGCGGGTGTCAGTGTACCTGTGCGGCAGGTGTTGGTGTTAGTGTAATTGTGCGGCAAGTGTTAGCGTAACTGTGCGGCAGGTGTCAGTGTACCTGTACGGCAGGTGTTAGCGTAACTGTGCAGCGGGTGTCAGTGTACCTGTGCGGCAGGTGTTGGTGTTAGTGTAATTGTGCGGCAGGTGTTAGCGTAACTGTGCGGCAGGTGTCAGTGTACCTGTGCGGCAGGTGTTGGTGTTAGTGTAATTGTGCGGCAGGTGTTAGCGTAACTGTGCGGCAGGTGTCAGTGTACCTGTGCGGCAGGTGTTGGTGTTAGTGTAACTGTGCGGCGGGTGTCAGTGTACCTGTGCGGCAGGTGTTGGTGTTAGTGTAATTGTGCGGCAGGTGTTAGCGTAACTGTGCGGCAGGTGTCAGTGTACCTGTGCGGCGAGTGTTAGCGTACAGCTGCAGGACCTGTGGTGGAGGTGGCCCCGGTGGGGGTCCCGGGGGTTTGCGCCCCGGCGGCAGGCGAGGAACTCCAGCTAGAGCGGCCGCTGACAATGCTGAGCCCTTCCTGAAACACACGAGTGAACACACATTGACAGTCTCTCCTGGGCTAGGGTTATCTGACCAAACACAGCGACTGACACACTGAACACATGCACTCATGCTCAGGTTAATGAATATGTGAATCAGGTCAGAAACTATTAAGGATAAGAATCTGAATTCATCTCATTTTATTCCTGTAAGAAAATAAATAGAGATTTCTCTTTAAAGAAACGAATCATTGCTTCATATACTACATTAAACTCTCATAAATGATCTCCCAGTAGAGCCATTAGGGTTTGATCAGCTATGAGATAGACACTGTGTAATTGTGTGTTTAGAGAGAGAGTGTAGCCGCATTTCCACTGTTGGGCCAGTGCGAGCCAGGGCTTAAAACGGGCCGCTGGGGCTAATAGCCTTGGGCCAGTAGCACCGAGGCCAGAATAGCAGAGGGCCAGAAGTACACTGTGCTTCACTAAAACCCGCCCTTTACACGCCTCTCAGGAACAACATCATGCAACCCCATCATTCACCAACAAAGAGAAGTTATCAGAAAACTAAGAAATAAGTAACTGGAACTAGCGCAATCACAAAAAAAAAAAAAGTGACCATGATAGAAGCGTCCGTTTGTTTGCATGCGTTGTTAAATATTCAAATTCAAAAGCATCAATGTTTTACTACAGAATAAGTAATACATTGATCATAATTAATTAATTTATCAGGACTCAAAATTAAAATCACACAGAAAAACATTTATTTCTATTTTATTGATTTTTAACACTTATGAAAATAGCCTGCTTATTCAGTCGAGTCTGATTATTTGTATATGTCACATTTAGAACGAATGATAATATATAAATTTTTATAAAAGCTCCCGAACAAAAACCATTATTATATGTTTATGACATAGGCTACGCTTAGCTAAAACTCTCGAAACGAGACTTATGACAGATAATATAAGTTACTAAAATACACGATTGTAATAGAGAATAAGAAGCTGACAACCGATTTCTTCAAGCGGTCGTATTTATCATGTTTACTATGGTAATGTTAATGTTTAGCGTGCATAGTCTTTTACATGACTTATAAATATTTCTGCCTTGTTAAGTGATTATAATCCACATAAGATCAAGTTATTTCAAACATTCGCTGCTGCCTAGGAGTGAGTTTTGAGATCAACTTATTTTAAAAAGTCTTTAATGCTGGTATTATAGCTGTTATAATACTGAAATGTATTTGTGAAATGATCTGTAGCGCTGAGCTCTCCAGACGCAGAGAAACTCCTCCTTTGTTCATAACCCCTCCTCTAGCCCTAGCTGGCCCGCTTTGGCCCAAGGTTTTTGTCAGGCCAAAAAACCCTGACCGTTGGTCCCGAGGAAGCCCCGAGGAGGCATGATCGAGCACCGGAAGAGACAGTGGAAACATGTCTGGCCCTGGCACGCACTAGCACGCCCACTTTAAGCCTGACAGTGGAAACACGGCTAGTGAGTGTGTACAGAGTCTGTGTGTGTGTTCTGACCCGAGGGAGGAGCTCTTCTTCAGGATGGAGGGCGGCTGAGCTCCAGGCAGGGGAATGTCCTGGATGAGGATGCTGGATGGAGCATGAGGCATGTCTGGAAGAGGAATACTGTCCACCTCCACGGACTCAGCGTTCTGATGGACACACACACACACACACACACACTCAGTAGATCAGGGGCCTGTTTCTACTGACAACACTAACATCACAAATTCTGTATCCTTACAGCATAACAATTAGGGCTGGGTAAAAAAAAAATACCGTTTTTTAAAATCTGGTCGATTCAAAATCGATTCTCAAAGGCCATGAATCTATTTTTTTTCCAGATTTATTTCCGCAGACAGCATTGACCGTAAGATTAGCATTAATCTAATTACAAATCTTCTCCACTAGATGTCTGATGACCCTCTTATGTGCCTTGTGCGATGTTACCAACGAACCTGTCATTCATTCATTCAGTGCTTAAAGCAGTGGTTCTCAACCCGCGGCCCGTCACGAATTCAGATGCGGCCCACCATATGCTGAACACACATACACAAAAAAAAAAACTTATAAACTGTTTTACAATTAATTTTATTTTTCACATCAATTGAAAAAAATGTAGGCTACTAAAGAAATATAAGCTATAGCCTAATGTTTTTATGTAAAATTATTTTGTTTTTCACAAATTCTTTTCAGACATGAGCAGACTTACTCACATAACATTACGAACACATACAAAAAAAGAATAGTCGCAGTATCAGTAGAGAAAGAGAGTGCTGGATTTTTGGTTTGCCCAGCAACTTACTTGAAGTTAAGGCAAACAGAAACACCATGTACTACGCAGAAATCCTTAATTGAAGAAATGTGGCAAAACATCTCTGGAGAGAACCTCATATTATTAAATTCGAAAGTGCTTTCCATATTTGGATCAACATAAGCTACATTTGTGAACGCACATTTTCTGCAATGTCGCGCGTCAAGTCATGCTCCCGTGCGCATCTTACAGACGGCATCTTAAAGCCTCTTATACTTTCACCGTGTCCATGTCTGGATTGCTCATGCGGAAAGTATAACACAGGCTTTACAAATCGCAACTTCATTGTGCTGTTACTCCTTTAGAGCTGAATCTCACAAAATTGTTCAGCTCCCGACAGAATCAGGTGTTTTATTTATGGGGAGTAGAATTATTTATTTGTTTCAATCAATCTAATCGATTAGATAT